>NC_044979.1:152063620-152298185 GCF_008728515.1 Papio anubis
GACTTGTAGGATTCTTGAGGGTAAAGCTCTCTTTATTCTTCTCTGTGTCCTCAATGCCCCGTATAATATCTACGTAGAGGACAAGAAATATGTTTCCTCGTTCATCACTAGATTTATGGCTGAAGCCCCTATTATGAAAGACAGAATATCAGGAGAAAACCACACAAATGTATTTAATATAAGTTTTACAAGACACTAATATAAGTTTTCCTTATTAAGGAAATGAAGACCCAGAAAAATGAGTTTACCTGTAATTTTTCTTTTTGACACATTCTTGTCGTGTTACCTAAACTGCAGTGCAGTGGCACGATAGTGGCTCATTGCAGCCTTGATTTCCTGGGCTCAGCCTCCTGAGTAGATGGGACTATAGGCACATACCACCACACCCAGCTAACTTTTTGTACTTTTTGTTGAGACAGGGTTTCACCACATTGCCCAGGATGGTCTTGAACACCTCAGCTCAAGTCATCTACCTGCTTTGACCTCACAAAGTGTGTCTGTATTGTTTTAATGCTAAGTTTGATGACGCAGATAGTCATGAAGATGTAGAATTAGACAAAGGGGCTATGAGCTAATGGTAATAAACTGGGGGAAGTTAACAAGACCCGTTTGTTCATGTCCTTCTCTGTGTCCCTGTGTCTTCAGATATAAGGATGTTCCTTTCCTCCAGGTATAGGGAGGGCGTCTCTCAAATGAGGGTCTTATGACCCGCTTCAGGGGAAGGTCAGAAAATTCTCCCTAGGATTTATTACCTGCGTCAAGGGAGAAGGGCAGGAGAAAATCAAAGAGGACTTTTCCTACTTCTTCGGCTTGCTCAAATTCCTTACTTTAAAAGATTTGAGGGTAGCATGTCCTGAACGCCATCACCTATATGCATACAGAAATCACGCACATGCGTGCGGATGCACACACACAGACATACACACTTTAAATTAAATTAAATCCTGAACTCCAGTGGTCTGTTCCTCTGCTGCCACCCACTGCCCCAGCAAGCCCACACAGCTTTACACACCATATGGACCCACCATTTGTGCCTAGAGTTTGTTAAATTACTTATTTGGCAATGCACGACCCCAAACACTCTGCTTTCTCTCAAATCCACATCTGCATGCCTTTACACTTAGTATTTCTCTCCCTCTTTGTCTTGCAGAACTAAGTCGCCCTCTTCCTTCCAGATGCCGGCCAAATGTTGAGTCTTCTCTGATTCCCACCTCGGGCAAGATCAAGGAGTAAATCACTCCCTGCCATCCCACCCTTTACTGCCCTCAATTACTGCAGAGCAAGATAAGATCTGTGCTGTAAGTGGCTGGTCTTAGGAGAGATTATAACACTGAAGTGCTTGAAGGAAAGAAAGAAAACTATTCTGTTTGACATTATTTAAATAAGCTATTTCAATGAAGATTTACTGCCCTGTGTGCAACAGAAAATTTTAATGCCTGACTATCATCGCTTTAAGAATTAAAATTAAGACTCACTCCAGAATGGAAACGCAAAAAGAGTGTTCCAATACTATAGAACCACTTTTTAGTATCATGCAATTTCCACGTTGCTATGATTTTAATACAGTTTGGCCAAAATTTGTGTCAAAAATTTGGTCCCCAATGTGTCAGTGCTGGGAATAGGATATAATGGAAGGTGTTTGGGTCATGGGGGCAGGTCTCTCATGAACAGATTAATGCCCTTCCTCAGGGATGAGGGAGTTCTCCCTCTCAAGAAAATGGATTGGTTCCAATGAGAGTGGGTTGTTTAAAAACAGTACGGCTTTCTTGGCTTCTGTCTCTCGTGCTTCCTCTCTCACCGTATGGCCTCTGCGCACGCCAGCTCACCTTCTGCTTTCTGCCATGAGTGAAAGCAGTATGAGGCCCTCACCAGATGCAGCTGTCCATTCTTGGACTTTTCAGCCACCAGAATCATAAGCCAAATCATCTTTTTATATATATATATAAATTACCCAGCCTTGGGTTTTCTGTTACAGCAATAAACAGACAGAGATATATAATATAGTTTTAAAGCAAACATGAAACAACCATGGCAGGGATGACCAATTAGCAAATGTATTGCCTAAAATTCTATATAAAATGCATATTATTATCTTCAGACAATTGTTTGAGTAAACTATTGTCTTACCTTCAATATTATCAATGTCATTAAAAATAATAGTTGTTTTATTTACCAAGTATGGTTCCACCTGGACTAGACTCAGTCATTTTTGTTTAAGATTTTGTTTTTGTTTTGGGGCATAAAACCATGATATAACTAAAATCAATTTCTAAAAAAATTGATTTTATTTTATTTATTTTTGTAGACAATTATTGATTCTCAAAAAATTACAATGTACAATTGGGCTTTGTCTCTGATCAGGTTTTAGTACATACTAATATTTGAGAACCTTAACTTATAGTGAAAAGTCAAGATTTATAAACGCAAAATAATATATCTTGGGATCTAATTTCAAGTCTAAAAGTTTTAGTAAATTAGCTTTGTAAATACAAGCATTAATGGAAATATGATTTGTTAAATTGCTAATTCTTCTCTTAATATTTTTCTGGCTGTCTAAACACAGAAATCTCTGTATACAAAAGCCATGTAGAAATAAATCAATCTATATATTTCTCTTTTTTTTTTTCGAGACAGAGTCTTGCTCTGTCGCCCAGGCTGGAGTGCAGTGGCGCGATCTCGGCTCACTGCAAGCTCTGCCTCCCAGGTTCATGCCATTCTCCTGCCTCAGCCTCCCGAGTAGCTGGGACTACAGGCATCTGCCACCACACCCGGCTAATTTTTTTGTATTTTTAGTAGAGATGGAGTTTCACCATGTTAGCCAGGATGGTCTTGATCTCCTGAGCTCGTAATCTGTCCACCTCAGTCTCCCAAAGTGCTGGGATTACAGGCGTGAGCCACCGCACCCGGCCTATTTCTTAACTTTGGATTGACCCTCTCTCCCCGAATGATTTCTTTAAATGATAAATTAAAACCGATCAAGTGAGAAAATATATGTGAAATCATTTGAAGGTTAAAAAGCTATAAAAATGTAAGATACTATTATTTAACTGCACTCAATTAAACCATCTGAAGACTAGCGTTTTACCATCTAGTTTTTCCTTTCAAAGTTCCAAACTGATAATTGGTTTACATTACCTCTGTTAGAATTTCTACTATAGTATAGTCTAGGGAGAAAAGCAAACAAAATCTAAAATATTGTATCCCTGGTATTAAAGGCAAATGCTATGAACACTTCTAAGTAGGTAATCAAATCACTTTTTAAAAATTATTATAGCAAGGAAATGAGTTGTATATTGTATTTTCAGTTCTTGTGCATTTTTTTATTTTCCTTTTCACTTGATTACATGTTAGAAATGATATATGTTTTTCTCTGTTCTCATTTCCTAGAAACCATATATGTAGATATAGATATAGATACATAGATATATAGATATATTGACTTGGGTCACTGGTGGTGTTATTGATTTTTCTCATGTGGCATGGTAATGTAGCTTCAACTTTCCTAACAATATGAAAGAAGACCAAGTTTCCAAGAAGGCTTGAATGGTCTTTCCCATCATGCATGCTCAACGTAAACTTGGGTAGACCAGGCCAGACCAACAAAGGTGAGGGAAAGTCAGGATGCAAGCTGGCTCAGGGGAATGAGATCGCGATAACCCTCAAAAACAAAGAATGGAAATCTAGCTTTCTTGTGACCTATGAAATTAAAAGTACTTTAATATTACCTAGAAATAAAATGCATTTTCATTTTTTGCTTTATTTAAGTATTTCTATTCCTGCCATGAACTAAAGATTTGGGTCCTGAAGACATAAATATCACAAAAACCTGAAACACCTACCAATGAACTATTTTCTCTGCTGACACAGCAGAAAGAAGACTGAGCTTGTATTTGGTATATTGCAAGCTGCTCTAGTTTGCCTTTTAAGCTGAACAGGACAGTGACATTTTACAGTATCTTATACACTAGAGTGTTGAAATGCTTTCACAAGCAAGACCTCACTCAGATTTCTTGGAAGTGTTTCAGAATTACATCATTCTCATAACTAAGAAGTATCTCTTTTTTGCTTTCTTGATGTTTAGCCAAAATGTTTTTTTCTCTATATGCTGTCTTATTCATTATAATTTCACTACTTCATACCATGTTAAATAATTTTCTTTGCTCTCTGAATTTTTCAAATGTTATGTTCTCCTCTCTGTTCTTTGGCCAGATTATGCATATTTTATACCCTTTATTTTGTCTTAAAAAATTACTTCTTCTGCTTCATAAATGATTTATGTTACTCTCTTCTGAATCCTTCTCCTCCAAGATTGTTTCCAAATCTGAAGTGATTAGATTCACCAACATTAACTGCCCTGTGCAGTCGCTGCTCTGAGCTCTTAATATTCATTAACATATTCAATCCTCACAACAGTTTTATAAGGTACAGCCTAGTATTTTAGGCTGATTAGCGACAGGTATGGAGAAGTTAAGCAATTTACCTGTGTTTACTCATCTAGTTACGTAGCAAAACTAGACCTGGAACTCACATTTTCTGGTTCCAGAGCCTATTCTTAACCACTCTACCACATTATCTCTCTATAGCAAACTGGTTCATTAGATTAAATCTAAATTGTTACTTCCTTTATTCATAAAATAAGCATATTTATGAAAAATCAGAAATTAAATCAGAGTCAAGAGAGATTGTATTAAAATAATGTTTGTGTGCTACGGCAATATAACTCAGTATACATTCTAGCCTCTCTTACAACTTAAACCCAACCTAAAACATGAATTTAACAGCCTGCCATTCTGCGTTGTTATTTCCTGGGATCTTTGAGATATTTTGACTCTGAGAGCTGCTTTTTACAACACAAGTATTTCCAAGGATAGTTATATCTTAGCTATTATCAGCTACCATTGTATGTATCTCTTGTTAACACAAGACTAAGTGGAAGTTAGGGGACAACACGGATTGGACACTTACGTATCCACTTACATATCTTTTGCTCGTCTGTATCTTCCTGATTTTCTACAATCAACACTACCAGTCTGTTGTTAAAATATATACATATTTTTTAAACACATAAATCTGAATCATAGAGTATGTTCAGGATTAAAAGTTACCTGCAATTGTTTTTTCAAGTTGAATAGTCTAGAAAATCACATAATAATTTATTCTCCAAATTTTTATTATATACCTATGATTTTGTGATACTGCAAGCACCAAAATAGGTGTGGTAGATTTAAAAGGGAGAGACAGAAAGAGAGCAGTCAAATGGGTACTCTGCCCGGGAGCACAGTAATGAAGATAAAACAATAATTGAAAACATGTAATTCTAATAAAACCACTACAGACAAGGCATATTCCCAAATAGGTGACAGATTATACTTTTCATGTTAAACTAAACTTTAATAAACAAATGTACTTAAAAGTAATTAAGTACATTTGTACTTAAAAGTAATTAAGTACATTTGTACTTAATTAGTGAAAAGGGCAACATACAGCCATAATAAATTGTGTACTGAAAAGTTAAGAAGTTACAATAAAAATTCCTTAGCCCAATGCCTTGTTTATAGCAGGTATCCATAAATATTTGTAGATCAAGCAATAATATACACAATAAAACTCGAATTGTGCAAAAGTTTGTTGCTGTTACATAATGAAGATGAATCTGCCATCTATGAATCCATCATCCACTGGATGTCTGGAGAAAATAGCAGTAGAAGAAGAATAGGAAGAGGATGAGGAATAAAAAAAAGAAGAAAAGAAGAAGAGGAAGAAGAAGAAGGAGAAGGAGGAGGAGAATTATAAGAAGAAGAATTATAAGAAGAAAAGAAGAGGAAGAAGAAGAAGGTTGAGGAGGAGGAGGAGGAAGGGAGGAGGGGAAGAAGGGAGGAAGGGAAAGAGGGAGGAAGGGAAGGAGGGAGGAGGGGAAGGGGGAGGAGGAAGAATTGAATTATCTTACTCTATTCTATAATAAAACATCATCTTTCAGGTAAACCCAGCCTCTAAATTCTAGACGTTCAGTAATTTCCCAGTCACACTCTACATATATCAAATAAAGCAAAGAAATAACATGCCAAGATGGAGAAGGAGCCTGTCACTCACCTTCCCCCAGGACTTCACTGTTGTGTAATGATGGCTGGATGCTCCAATCAGGGCCCCACACAGCTGAATACTGTTCCATCTGAAGTTGTAGCTAGCAGAACCCTTATCTCCTCTCTCCTGAATCTAATTGTAGTGTCCTCACACCTGATGTCAAATGTCTGGCTATTGATGAATGTAGCTGATGGCTTTATCCAAGCAGCACCTTCAATGACATTTGGGTGACTGACTGGCTTCACTCTGCAACCTCTTTTTGCCATCTTGTTTCTTTTACCTGAATCTCATTCACACTTATCAACAGGGTTGAATCTGAAAACTCAAACGCTAGAAACAGAGCAGAAGGAATGACCCAATGTCTTCTTAGAATGACAACAGCCACTCAGTTGCTTTCCATTACTTTCTGAATTTGCAAGTCATGTTCCAGTTTGCTAGTGTCTTCTAAGAGTTTGAATATTTGTGAATCAGTTCACTTTATTTTAACTTTTGACCTTTATTGGGTTTGCTTCAAATGTATTGTCTTTATGTAAGGCACATTCAATTTCTTAACCAAACTTTGTTAGTAAAGAAAAAAACATTTTGTCTTTTCCTCATAAAGTATGGAATGACTGGCTGCACTGAAATACTAGCTTCATTTTCTCCCTAGTCAGATTTATGTTGTAACATGTAAATTTTAAAAGAGAAAGAGAGAAGAGAACCATACTGAGACAGAGCTATCTTTATAACTGCTGCGGACTTGCCCTTTCCCTCATCCCAGTTTCAAAAAAGATAATATAAAGCTTAGTGTTGGCAAGTTAATCACAGTCAGAGAGAGAATGAGCTCAACTGTGTATGTAAAAACTTAGTTATTTTTCTTTGATTCATCCGATAGCATTACACTGGGTCAGTTTCTTGTTTATGCTGTCTTTATTGTTTCTGGTCTTAGAACAATAAACAGCCCTAAGTGGTTTCAATTACAGCAGCAAAACTGTGCAAATGAACTTTGGCTTTGTTTCATATTGAATAGAGGGTTTTTATGATTTTATAAATGGTGATGTTTAGGAATCTTGCCAAACCTGTTCTATAAACAGTGAAGAGTCACATTTGCCAGCTCTAGGCCTTTAAATATCCTTCCCTTGATATGGATAAAATATTTTTAACGTTGTCCTATGGAGATGAATAGGAAGGATGAAATTATCTGCAGATTTAGCATCAATTTGCAGAAACAAAGTATTGGAATGTTTTTGCTTGTCATGTATCCATAAGCCAATACCTGATTTTTTGTATGTCTTCGTTAATTGCAGGACAGTATTAGTCGGCTGTCACTCACTTTTATCAAATTTAACATAAAATTGTAACAGCAAGGATACATGACATTCTGCTGTGGTTACAAATAAACCCCCGCCTTCCAATCTTGGTGGCTTCTCAACATAAAAATTTATGGATAAAAGTATTCAGTAAGTCAGGGAAATATCCTACCTCATGTTCCCACAATCACCTGGATGGGGGAAAATAATTCTACAGATTCCTACACAACCAATTAAACACTCCAGAACTGGTAACACAGTCCCTGCATCCACAGGGGGTCCAGAAAAGTCAACCTTTTATTTACCTTAGTGCAGAGACGTGGCAAAGGCAAGGCACTGATTCACTTAGAGAACTTGAAGTTTCAATCTTTTTTTTTTTTTTTTTTTTTTGTGACGGAGTCTCGCTCTGTCGCCCAGGCTGGGGTGCAGTGGCCAGATCTCGGCTCACTGCAAGCTCCGCCTCCCAGGTTCCCGCCATTCTCCTGCCTCAGCCTCCCGAGTAGCTGGGACTACAGGCGCCGCCACCACGCCCCGCTAGTTTTTTGTATTTTTAGTAGAGACGGGGTTTCACCGTGTTAGTCAGGATGGTCTCGATCTCCTGACCTCGTGATCCACCCGTCTCGGCCTCCCAAAGTGCTGGGATTACGGGCTTGAGCCACCGCGCCCGGCCTGAAGTTTCAATCTCATAGAATATTTTGGAAGTCATCATTGGTGAAGGTATTAGTCAGCTAGGACTGACATAACAAAATATCACAGACTGATGGCATAAACAACAGAAATTAATCTCTCACAGTTCTGGAAGGTAGAAATCTAAGATTACAATGTCAGCATGTTTGGTTTCTGTTGAGAATTCTCCTCTTGGCTTACAAATGGCTATCTTCTTGCCATGTTTTTATAGGGTCTTTTCTCAGTGCACATGCATCCCTGGTGTCTCTTTCTCATTAGAATATTGGATTGGAACCCACCCATATGAACCCATTTAACCTTAATTATCTCTTTGAAGGCCATATCTCCAAATACGGTTACATTCTGAGGTTCTGGGGGTTGGGACTTCATCAAATGAATTTTCAGGGGACGCAGTTCAGCCTGTCACAGTGAATGAACCATCACAAATCGGTCAGTGGGTCTTTGCAGTTAAGATTTACAAGTTGGAAATAATTTGCAAGCGAAAGTAAGACTGACCAATGTTAGGAATCCTATGTGCAGAATGTAGAGTCTCAAGTATGAGGAAGTTTTCTAACTACTACACAAAATCTTCTTTGATTCCAGTTTATTTCAGGATTTTAATAAAAATAGTTGACTAGAAAATGTAGAACGTTGCCTGCATTGTTCATATATTAGCTGTTTCCATTTTTCACAGAATATGCTTGATATGGTTTGAAAGTTTGTTTCCTCCAAATCTCATGTTGAAATGTGATGCCCAGTGTTGGACATGGGTCCTGGAGGGAGGTGTTTGGATCATGGCTTAGCACCACGCCCTTGGTGATAAGTGAGTTCTCACTCAGTTCACATGAGATCTAGTTGTTTAAAAGAGTCTGGGACCTCCCACTTCTCTCTCTCTTGCTCCTGCTCTTGCTGTGTGATACTCCAGCTCCCCTTTTGCCTTCCACCACGAGTGGAAGCTTCCTGAGACCCTCACCAGGAACAGATCCAGTACTATGCTTCCTGTACAGCCCACAGAACTATGAGCCAAATAAACCACTTTTTTAAATAAATTAGCTAGTCTCAGATATTCCTTTATAATAACACAAATGGACTAACACAATGCTCTTTCAATTATCATTAAATATTTTTAAGAGAAGAGAAATCCAAGTAAAAAACCACCTGATATCAAAAATCATAATTTAGTCCTTATCAAAATGAAGAAATTATGTGAATATAATGACTTGCCTTTAGAGTGCTGTTGCTTATTTTTCGTCTGACCGACTGTTAAGAATCTTGATTCAATGGAATTAGGAAAAACTGTATTTTAATTTATGTGCTACGCATTCTCAAAATGTGGTTCTGCAAAATGAATCTATATTGCACTTTAACACTAAGCACATAAGTATTTACAATTTTTTATGTATCCTTGTGTTAATCAGTTAACCTCGTTAAGCTTCAATTTCATTATGTGCATAAGAGAAGATAATAAGACTGACTTTTCACCTTTAGGAGAGGATAATATTTGAAAATAGGTTGTAAATAGGCAATCACATAAAATGTAATGAAAGTCAACTTCAAAAGATAAAGATTCCTAAGATATAAAAATTGAGTTTTATGAGGGGTTGCTGGAGATGGTGAACTATCAACAGAGAAAGGTTATTAATTTTGGTAGGATTCATTTCTACTCTTCTCTTCTACAGATGTAAACACAAATTCAATAATTCAATTCATATTTCTTTCATTGAATCCTTTATTAAATCAAAGAACTGTATTTCAACTAATATAACTGTTAGAGGTCACCTGACATAAGGGATAATGCTGATCACATTAAAGCTAATCAATTTTAAATATATTTACACATGCCAAGACTGTGTAACTTAAAAAAAATCTTTTCTTAACTACACAAATATTTCTGCTGACAAAACAATATTGCCAGTATGAGTCCTGAAGAAAAGTTAAATGCTATTTTTAAAATAGAAAATGGAAAAGATAGTATAATAAAACGCAAAATTTAAGGACAGTTCGTATGTTGAACTGAGATTGTCCAAACTGTGTAAATACAGGTTTTGTGCCATGGTTTAAATTTTATTAATGTCATTGCCTTTTAAAAGCAATTATATCATTACAAAGATAGAATGATAGATATGAGAGTCTGGGAAGAGTATGTGGGTGGGCACGGGAAACAGAGGGGTTGATTAGTGGGTGCAAACATACAGTTAGATAGATGAAACAACCGATAATATTCAATAGCAGAATAGGGTGACTATAGTTAGCAACAATGTAATATATATTTCAAAGTAGATACAAGAGAGAACTGGAAATGTTACCAACACATAGAAATGATAAATGCTCAAGGTGATGGATACCCACAAAGGCTCTGACTCAGTCATTCTACATTTTATGTACATAAAAAAATACATGTACCCCCACAAATATGTAAAATATTTTGTATCAATAAAAAAACTTAGGGGTGACTAAAGATTGTGAGTTGTGGAAAATAATTAATTTACCCTGTTAAGTTCACATATCTGCTAGTCAAATAAATAAATGTAATAATATTACTAATATTAGCAAGTATATAAAACATAGTGTTCCAATTCTTGACACTTAAGACCATTGTTAGTTTTTGCTTCAAGTAATATCCTCTAGGAAAATATTGGGTGACAGTTGCTTACTCTGCACAACTCAAATGACATTCATTTGGCAAACTTACTTCAACTCCTTAAAGGAAACATTTATTCTTTCTACTCTGAATCCCATTACTCTGAATGTTTTAACTTCTGAAATCCAGAACTCAGAAATTTCCCTTAACCTGCCATCAGGTCCCTCCTAAGGAATCCAGTGTCATTTGTCCTCTCAAGCACTATTTCTTCCATAGCCAATCTGTCTCTCCACACTTCTTAGCCTCCTAGTCTGCCCTGAAGCCCACAGGTTGTCCCTTTAACCAGTTTCTCACCATTAGAAGCCCCTCTACCACCCTCTTTATTTATCTCTTAATATTTAGTATATGTCACAACCTTTTTCTCCACTCTGACCCATAGGCTGCCAACGCAGTGACAAATTCACTTCATTTTACCTCAATTTCTTATAATTTAAACACCTTCAATTCATAATCACTTTTTAAGTTATGTTTTATTAAAATTAAAAGTTAGTTTACTCATAAGAATTTCTTTTCTTGTAAAAAATACAGAAAAGTATACAAATGAGGATGGAAATGACTCCAAATTCAAACATCTAGAGATAATTATTATTAACATTTAATGTCTTTCTGTAATTCTCTCTCTCTCTTTCTACCTATATGTATTATATATATATGAAATTCGTATCTATTAGTCTTTTTCTCTCAGTTTTGACTTTTTTGTTCTTATAAAGAACCACCTCAAGAATTAGCAAAATATCCATTATTTTTATTTATTTTTATAATTTTGGAGTTTTTAAAATAACAAAATCTGTATTAGTTAGGTTTCTCCAGATAAACAGGACCAGTAAAATATATGTGTAAATAAAACAAGATTTATTACAAAGAATCAGCTCATACAATTACAGAAGCTAAGAAGTCCCACCATCTGCCATTTACAAGCTAGAAACCCAGGAGACCCCTATAATTCCAGTTGGAGTGTGAAGACCAATGTTCCAGCTTGAAAACAGTCGTCTGCAATTTTTGATACATGGAATAAGAAAAATATTGGATTGTTTTACTTTTACAAGTTTAGCCAGGTTTTTAACAATTGTAAAATTTTAGCAATTTTACAAAGTTGATCCAACATTATATATTAAAAAAAAAATCATCTTCCTTCGGTTGATTAATGATATCCTCCTCATCATACGCTAACTTTTCTAGTTTACTCAAATCTATTTCCAAACTATGTATTTTGATCCACTTATCAGTCGGTCAGGTCATGTTGCAAATTCATGATGTTTTAATTATTTCAGCCTTTTTTATGTTTTAATATTTCATCAAGTATATGTTCCCTCATTATTCATCTTTGCAAACCACCTTAAAGAATAATTCTAGCTAATTCCCTTTTAGACTAGCAGCTGTAATTGTTCAGTTTTCCTCTTCCTTTAGATTTTCTACCACTCAATTTCTTTCACTCTCAGAAAATCCATTCCCCTCAATATGTCAGAGACATAAAAGTTGTTCATCCTGAAATTTTTTAACCCCTCCTTTCAAAAATCTCTACTTATGCTATGAATATTCTTGGCTCTTCAAACACATCAGACATCTTTGCCTGTAGACCCAAGTCCAAAATTTCTAAACACGGCATTCAGTGTTCTCTAAACTTTGAACTGGTATCTACCTTTCCATCCTATCTCCTGTTAGGCTTTTTTTCACATATTATATTTCAAGCAAACCAGTCTTTTCCCCTCTTCCTAAATTAAAAAAAAAAAAAATACCTGTTTTATTTTGCCACCATTTTTTAGTTGATATTACTTCTCTCAATAAAACATCCCTCTCCTTCACTATTCCTGCTGCCTCCACCTGCCTTTCTGCTTACCTAATTTAACACAAGTAATGACTATATAATGGTGCCCATTCTGATGACCTCCCATCCTATCATCTGGAATATATTATCTTTATACATTAAGCTCCAATATCACTTTGTATCTCTCTCTCTGAACTTACATTTTGCCTTGATTTGCAGTTATTTGTGTATTTGTTTTATTTCACTAATAGATTATAAACCCCATGAGGTCAAATATTCTTCTTTGTATCATACACATCTTCTAGTCATAGTTTATAATCAAGTATACTAAAATTAGTTAACAGACCAAAATAAATTCCTATTTCCATCATCACTGTATTCTGAATTTTGTTTAAATGACGCAATGAAATTAATATTATTCCATATAACTCTATTAGACCAGGTTAGTAAAAGTAACCTAGAAATAATCTATATGAGGACCACAATTCTCCTATTAGTTTGTGCTAAGATTTGTTTATTTGTCCCCTTCAAAATTCAACTTCCTGAGATAAGGAGGAACTGACCAGAACAGCCTGGGACCTGTTCCTGTTCCTTCTAGAATAAGATGTCCTACAATATTTTAAGCCCAGTAAGTCACATTCCCCGAAGGATAAATCTCAGGACAGGCTGCTTTTCCAGGACCCTCAGCTACAGTGCAACATGGGACACACACGGATGCAATTCTACCATAGGTAGCTTTCCTGAGCCTTGGATGAGCCATGAATCCCAGGCTTCTACTATCCCTTGCTGCTGATACGTGAGTAATAAAGTTGCTTCATTCAAGGTGTTGTGTGTGTTTTCTTTCCCCTCAGATTCATGTATGCAGCAGAAACTGCATTCCAAGATGCAGTGGCTGAATCAGTAACCAGCGTAGAGTGATCTGCTTTGCAACAGGTTCCAAGGATTAGAATATGAACGTTTTTGGATGACCTTATCAAGTCTACAAAAGGTTAATCCAAAAAGTATTACAATCTAAAATCTTGAGAAAACACAAAGTTCAATCACAACCACTAGAGCCATATGTCTAGAGGATCACTGTGTTCTCTAGGTGATGAAAAATCTCTAAAAGGGATGGAAAAACCTAAATATGACTAAGTGGTAAGTTTCACAAAAAGACAAAACAGAATGGTAGGAGGATGGAAAGTGGTATTTCTGGGAAAGCTGCACCTCCTAAATGTCTTCTTCTCCAATTGATTCTGATCTCCTTTTACCAGTAAGTCAACTAGGAGGAGAAACACTGGACGTGATGAACAAAATAGATAGTGCTGAGCAGAAGAGAAACAGAAGGCATGGACAATGTGCCCATGAAGAGAAATATCTGAGTATATGGCCAATCCAAGGCAGGGGAATTCTATAAACAAACAATAACAAAAATAATTATAATGACTACTTAGACCCCTTTGCCATTTGCAAGATAGCCCCGAGCAGAGAATTCTGGTGTACTCACAATGTACGGGAGTTCAGCAAAATTCAGAGAGTACAAGATAAGCTCGTTACCTATATGAATGAATAAATGTGGATGTTGATAGCTCAGACAGGCCATACTTACCATTCAAACAAGAACTAGTTTCAAATGCGAAAGAAGGCAATCTAACAGATAGAAATTATACAGCAAACCCTGCCATATCTTTTCTTTTTTTTTTTTTTTTTTTTTTTGAGACGGAGTCTCGCTCTGTCGCCCAGGCTGGAGTGCAGTGGCGCGATCTCGGCTCACTGCAAGCTCCGCCTCCCGGATTCACACGATTCTCCTGCCTCAGCCTCCCGAGTAGCTGGGACTACAGGTGCCCGCCACCTCGCCCGGCTACTTTTTGTATTTTTTAGTAGAGACGGGGTTTCACTGTGTTAGCCAGGATGGTCTCGATCTCCTGACCTCGTGATCCGCCCATCTCGGCCTCCCAAAGTGTTGGGATTACAGGCTTGAGCCACCGCACCCAGCTATCTTTTCTTACTTATATTACTTTCCTATGTTAACTAACCACTCATGCTTAAAATGATAATATAGAAGGAAAGGGAAAGAGAGGTGATATGTTTGACTGTGTCCCCACGCAAATCTCAACTCAAATTATATCTCCCAGAACTCACACATGTTGTGGGAGGGACCCAGGAGGAGGTACTTGAATCATAGGACCAGTCTTTCCATGCTGGTCTCATGACAGTGAATAAGTTTCACAAGATCAGATGGGTTTATCAAGGGTTTCCACTTTTGCTTCTTCCTCATTTTCTCTTGCCGCCACCATGTAAGAAGTGCCTTTCACCTCCTGTCATGATTCTGAAGCCTCCTCAGCCATGTGGAACTGCAAGTCCAATTAAACTTCTTTTTGTTCCCAGTCTCAGGTAGGTCTTTATCAGCAGTGCAAAAATGTACTAACTCAATAGAGCAACCATTGTTCCTTTTCCTTTCAGTCCTTCCTTAATTATCAGTAAGCCAAAAGTAAAAAGTATTAGAATGTGTGCATATTAAAAAGTGATCTAAAAACAGTTGCATTAGTTTAGGGTAGTGTTTGCACTGTTTCAGAAAATATATTTGCATATACATGCTACCAAATATGAATTATGTGATTTTGGTGATTCCACATAAGAATTATATTCTCTGAGATTTGTATTAAAACTGTCATTGTATGAGAAAAAGAGTAACAGTAAAATTTATGTTAATGATTTAAAATTTTATTTTATTTTTATTTTGACATTAAATAGCAAATAAAAATAAATAACTCAGAAACATGAAATGAAGAAAAAAAATTATATTGTAATACCTTTAGCAGCATGTTTTTCCTGAATTTTGAATAAGAGTCTTCACATTTTCATTTTTACTGGGCCTCACAAATTACTTAAGACCCTGCACCCCTACCCACTGACTGGTTTGAGCATAAGATAATTGATGCAGAATCGGTTTTCATTAAGATCAAAACCCTGGAGGAATTCAATTACATTTTTGCTGCCCTTTCCTGAGGATAGCTTAGTTCTAAATGTTGACCGCTTCTTGTAATAACTGCATGGTGCAAGTCTCAAAGCTTTCTTTGTCTTGCCAGGACTTAAAACGCTAGATAATCTGCCTGTTTCCGTAAATTAAAAAAAAAAATTGTCTTCTATTTCTCAAGTTACCTGTACTCCATAACCTTGGTTCCATGATACCAAACCACAGGTTATTTTCTCTCACATTAAAATGAGAGGCCCTGTATGTAAGTGCCTGAATAAATCTTTCATGACTTTAATTATAGGTAATACTATGTTAAATTTGCCTCCAATAGATGACAGCAAAATCATCTTACTGGAAATGTTGAAATTAAAATATTTTCTTGATAGAAATTATAAACTCCTGAAAGCTGACCATAATTTATAAGATTATAGATTTTTAGTGAAGTTATTTTAAAGTGGTGGTGGTCGGTTGGATGATATATGGATTTACTTCTGACAGCAAAGCTGTGTTGCTTTATACTTCAAATCAGTGGTTAAAACCAGATTCTCGTAGAGGCCAGGAGAGCTCTAAAGCTGTATTAAGGGCCAACAAGAGGACTGGATCAAGGATGCCAATTGGATAGCAGTCCAGATCTTTTTTCCTATACCATTGCTCCAACTGTCGAAGTTTCATGCAATAAGCTAGACCTCTAGTAAGCTTTCATTGGGGGAAGCCATTGTGGGGTTTAAAGGACAACACAGCAACAAATCTCTCACCATCACTTTACCAAAGAACCTGATCTTTATAAGACAAAAATAATGAAAGATAAAGAGAACATAAAGAATTTTATAGGAGTTGGCCATAAGATGGCTGATTGGAAGAATATGCAGTCCATGGCACTCACAAAGAGGAACAAAAGGGGTGAGTGAATACAGCACCTTCAACTGAAACATCCAGATTCTTGCATTGGGACTGATTAGGCAAACAACTCGGCCCATGGAGAATGAAGAAAAGCAGGGTAGGGCAAAGGCCCACCAGGGAACAACACAGTGCCAAGGGAGCCCTCACCCCTAACCAAGGGAAACAGTGAGTGATTGTGTGATCCCACTTGGGAAACCATCTTCTCCCACAGATCTTTGCAACCTTCAGATCAGGAGGTCCCCTCGTGAGCACACACCACCAGGACCTTGGGTCCAACACACAGAACTGTGTAGTCTCAGCAGAGCAGCTGCTCAGTCACACACGGAGACCCAGGAGCTTTCCATACTCTGGCCCTGGGATTTCCAACAAACGTGTCTGCAACTCAGGCAAAACAGGAGGTCTGTACAGACCTCTAGGAAGGGGAATGAATCCAAGGAGCTCAACAGTGTCATTCTGCAGGCCCCACTTCCATGGCACTTCACAAGATAAGACTCACTGGTTTGGAATTCCAGCGAGCCCATGGCAACAGGGTAGAGCCTGGCTGAGACAGGACAGAGTTCCCCAGGGGAGGAGTGGCTGCCATTTCTGTAGTCCAGTCAACTCAGCTGTTCCAGCCTGCCAGTTTTGGAGAGTGCAAATGGCCCGGTCAAGGAAGGGTCCCCCACCAAGACAGCACAGCTGCTTTGCCAGATCATTGCCAGACTGCTTCTTCAAATGGGACCCTGATCCATTCCTCCTCACTGGGCAGGACCTCCATGCCAGTGCTTCAACTACCCCAGCCAGTTTCCTATGAACGGAGCTCTGATCTCTCCCCGGGGTGGAGCCCTGGAGGAGGGGCAAGCCATGATCGCCACTCTTTGGTTGACTCAGTCATTTCATCTGGCTTTGGAAAGTCCAAACAATCCAGACAAGAAAGACTACCCCCAAATCACGTGACCACTTTGCCAAATCACGGACAGATACTTGCTTGCTTGGGGTCCACTCCAGACCCTAAGTGCCTTGGTTTTTCCTGTATCTAGAGTTATCACCAACAAAGGTTGGGAAACAGAAAAGATGACAGCCTGCTCCTTCTTCTGGAAACTTCATCCCAGCAGGGTATTGACCTGTTGCTGGCCCAAAAAGTGTCCCATGGGTGGGGCAGGCTGCCATGGTGGCTGTTCAGGAGTCTCAGTCAATCCAGCCTGTGGGACCTGGAGAGCTCATAGTGAACGGAGTCTGAAAGGATTCCCAACACAGCATTCCTGCTCTACCAAAAAACACCCAGACTACTCCTTTAAGTGAGCCCCTGATCCTGTTCCTCCTGACACGGTGAGACCTTCAATCAGGGGTCTCCAGCCACCTCCTACTGGCACATTTGGGCCGGCAACAGGTCAATACCTTGCTGGGATGAAGCTTCCAGAGGAAGGAGCAGGCTGTCATCTTTTCTCTTTCCCAACCTTCACTGGTGATACCTCTAGATACAGAAAAAACCAAGGCAATTAGGGTCTGGGGTGGACCCCAAGCAAGCTTCAGCAGCCCTACAGAAAAGTGGCATATTTAAAGAAAAATAAGCAAACAGAAAACAACCACAACAAAAAGACCCCACAAAACTCCGTGGAAAGGTCAGCATCCTCAAAGATCAAAGGTAGATAAGCCCACAAAGATGAGAAAGAATCAGCACAAAAACACTGAAAACTCAAAAAGCCAGAAGGCCCTTCTCTTCCAGATGACTGCAACACCTCTGAAGCAAGAGCTCAGAACTGAGCCGAGGCTGAGATGGCTGAAATGATAGAGGTAGAATTCAGAGGGTGGGTAATAATGAACTTGCCTGAGCTAAAGGAGCATGTTGTAACCTAATGCAAAGAAGATAAGAATCGTAGTAAAACAATACAGGAGCTGACAGCTAAAATAGCCAGTTTAGAGAGAAACACCAACCTGTTAGACCTGAGAAACACACTACAGGAACTTCAATGCAATCACAAACATTCATAGCAGAATAGACCAAGTGAAGAAAAGAATTTCAGAGCTTGAAGACCGTCTTTCTGAAATAAGACAAGCAGACAAGAATAGAGAAAAAAAAGAATGAAAAGGAATGAAAGAAAACCTCTGAGAAATATGGAATTATATAAAGAGACTGAACCTATGACTGATTGGGATACCTGAATGAGACAAAGAGAATGGAACCAATTTGAAAAAAGTACTTTAGGATATCAACCATAAGGACTTCCCCAACCTGGCTAGACAGGCCAACATTCAAATTCAGGAAATGCAGAGAACTTCAGTAAGATACTCCGTGAGAAGATCATCTCCAAAACACATAATAATCAGATGCTCCAAGGTCGAAATGAAAGAAAAAAATGTTAATGGCAGCCAGAGAGAAAGGCCAGGTCACTTAAAAAGGGACCCATCTCACAACAGACCCATTTCACAAGCAACGATACACATAGGCTCAAAGTAAAGGGATGGAGAAAAATTTTACCAAGCAAATGGAAAACAGAAAAAAGCAAAGGTTGCAATCCTAGTTTTTGACAAAACACACTTTAAACCCACAAAGATCAAAAAAGACAAAGAAAGGCATTACACAATGGTAAAGGGTCATTTCAAGAAGAAGAGCTAACTAGCCTGAAAATGTATGTACCCAATACAGGAACAACGAGATTTAAAAAGCAGGTTCTTAGAGACTTTCAAAGAGACTTAGACTCACACATAATTGGGAGACTTTAATACTCCACTGACAATGTTAAACAGATTATAGAGACAGAAAATTAACAAAGATATTCAGTACCTTACTCAGCTCTGAATCAAGTGGATCTGATAGATATCTCTAGAACTCTTCACCCAAAAGCAACAGAATATACATTCTTCTCATCTCCACATGGCACTTACTCTAAAATTGATCACAGAATTGGAAGTAAAACATTCTTCGGCAACTGCAAAAGAACTGAAGTCATAACAGACAGGCTCTCAGACCACAGCACAATCAAATTAGAACCCAATATTAAGAAACTCACTCAAAACCACACAACTACATAAAAATCAAACAACCTGCTCCTGAATGACTCTTAGGTGAAAAATGAAATTAAGGTAGAAACCGAGAAGTTCTTTGAAACCAGTGAGAACAAAGATATCAGGTACCGGAATTCCTGGGACACAGCTAAAGCATGATAAATAGGGAAATTTGTAGCACTAAATGCCTATATCAAAAAGCTAGACAGATCTTAAGTCAAAAACCTAACATCACAACTGAAAGAACTAGAGAACCTAGACCAAACAAATTCCAAAGCAAGCAGAAGACAAGAAATAACCAAGATCAGAGTGGAACTGAAGGAGATAAAGACACAAAGACTCTTCAAAAAATCAACAAATTCAGGAGCGGGTTTTTTGAAAAAATTATTAAAATAGACTGCCAGCTATACTAATAAAGAAGAAATGAAGGAAAAATCAAACACAATCAGAAATGATCAGGAGTGTATTACCACTTACCCCACAGATATATAAACAACCATAAAAGAATACTGTAAACACTTCTACACACATAAGCTACAAAATATATAAAAAATTGATAAATTTCTAGACACATACACCCTCCCAAGACTGAACCAGGAAGAAACTAAATCCCTGAATAGACCAATAATGAGTTCTAAAACTGAGGCAATAATAAAGAGCCTACCAACCATAAATAGCCCAGGACCAGATGAATTCACAGCTGAATTCTACCACAGGTACAAAGAAGAGCTGGTACCATTTCTACTGAAACTATATCAAAAAAATTGAAAAGGAGAGACTCCTCCCTAACTTATTTCATGAGGCTAACATCATAGTGACACCAAAGCCTGACAGACATACAGAAAAAAAAAACAAAAACAAAAACAAAAAAACCCAAAAAACTTCAGGCCAATATCCTTGATGAACATTGATGCAAAAATCCTCAGTAAAATACTGGAAAACCAAATCCAGCAGCACATCAAAAAGCGTATCCATCACAATCAAGTAGGCTTCCTCCTTGGGATGCAAGGTTGGTTCAACATATGCAAATCAAGAAATGTGATTCATCACATATAAACAGAAATAAGACAAAAAAAACACATAATTATTTCAACAGATGCAGAAAAGGCTTTGATCTGATTCAGTATTCCTTCATGTTAAAAACGCTCAATAAACTGAGTAATGAAGGAAAATACCTCAAAATCATAAAAGCCATATATGACAAATATGACAAACCCAGAGCCAATATCATACTAAGTAGGCAAAAGACGGAAACATTCCCCTTGAAAACCAGCACAAGACAAGGATGTCCTCTCTCGCCACTCCTATTCAACATAGGAAACATAGGAAAGTTCTGGATAGGGCAATAAGGCAACAGAAAGAAATAAAGGGCATTCAAATAGAAAGAGACGAAGTCTGTTTGCAGATGACGCAATCCTACATCTAGAAAACCCCATCATCTCACCCCAAAAGCTTCTTAAGCTGATAAGCAACTTTAGCAAAGTCTCAGGGTACAAACTCAATGTGCAAAAATTTCTAGCATTCCTATATACTGACAACAAGCAACCAGAGAGACAAGTCATGAATGAACTCCCTTTCACAATTGCCACAAAAAGAATAAAATACCTAGGAATACAGCTAACAAGGGAAGTGAAGGACCTTTTCAAGGAGAACTACAAACCACTGCTCAAGGAAATCAGAGAGGACACAGCAGAGAAAAACATTCCATGCTCGTTGTATTAGTTTGTTTTCACACTGCTGATAAAGACATACCTAAGACTGGAAACAAAAAAAGGTTTAATTGGAATTACAGTTCCACATGGCTGGGGAGTCCTCAGAATCATGGCAGGAGGTGAAAGGCACTTCTTACATGGCAACATCAAGAGAAAAATGAGGAAGAAGCAAAAGCAGAAACTCTTATAAACCCATCAGATCTTGTGAGACTTATTCACTATCACGAGAATAATACAGGAAAGACCAGACCCCATGATTCCATTGTCTCCTCCTGGGTCCCTCCCACAACACAAGGGAATTCTGGGAGATACACTCGAGATGAGATTTGGGGGAGGACACAGCCAAACCATATCATCATGCCCTCACATTTCAAAACCAGTTATGAATTCCCCACAGTCCCCCAAGTTCTTAACTCATTTCAGCATTAACCCAAAAGTACACAAGTCCAAAGTCTCATCTGAGACAAGACAAGTCGCTTCCACTTCTGATCCTGTAAAATCAAAAGCAAGCTAGTTATTTTCTAGATACAATGGGGGTACAGGTATTGGGTAAATTCAGCCATTCCAAATGGGAGAAATTGGCCACAACAAAGAAGTTACAGGGGCCCATACAGGTCCAAAATCCAGCAGGGCAGTCAAATTTTAAAGCTCCAAAATGATCTCCTTTGATTCTATGTCCCAAATCCAGATTACACTGATGCAAGAGGTAAATTCCCATAATCTGGGGCAGCTCCACCTCTGTGGCTTCACAGCGTACAGACTCCCTCCTGGCTGCTTTCACAAGCTGGCATTGAGTGTCTGCAACTTTTGCAGGTGCACGGCTCAAGCTGCCAGTGGATCTACCATTCTGGGGTCGGGAGGATGGTGGCCCTCTTCTCACAGCTCCACCAGGCAGTGCCCTAGGAGGGACTCTGTGTAGTTGCTCTCACCACACATTTCCCTTCTGTGCTGCTCTAGCAGAAGTTCTCCATGAGGACCCCACCGCTGCAGCAAACTTTTGCCTGGGCATCCAGGCGTTTTCATACATCTTCTGAAATCTACGTGGAGGTCCCAAACCTCAAATCTTGACTTCCGTGTACCCGCAGACTGAACACCACATGGAAGCTTCTGAGATTTGGGACTTCCACCCTCTGAAGCCACAACCCAAGCTCTATGTTGGCCCCTTTCAGTCACAGCTAGAGTGGCTGGAACACAGGGCACCAACTCCCTAGGCTGTACGCAGCATGGGGCCCCTGGGCCTGGCCCACAAAACCACTTTTTCCTCCTGGGCATCCAGGCCTCTGATGGGAAGGGCTGCTGTGAAGGTCTGTGACATGGCCTGGAGAAATTTTTACCATGGTCTTGGGGATTAGGCTCCTGGTTACTTATGCAAATTTCTGCAGCCAGCTCGAATTTCTCCCCAGAAAATTGGCTTTTCTTTTCTATCACACTGTCAGGCTACAGATTTTCTGAACTTTTACACTCTGAGCCCATTATAAAATTGAATGCCATTAACAGTACTCATGTCACCTCTTGAATGATTTCCTGCTTAACAAATTTATTCTGCTAGATACCCTAAATCATCTCTCCGAAGTTCAAAGTTCCACAAATCTCTAGGGCAGGGGCAAAATGCTGCCAGTCTCTTTGCTAAAACATAACAAGAGTCACGTTTGCTCCAGTTCCCAACAAGTTCCTTATCTCCATCTGAGACCACCTCAGCCTGGACCTTAATGTCCATATCGCTATCAGCATTTTGGGCAAAGCGATTCAACAAGTCTCTAGGAAGTTCCAAACTTTCTCACAGTTTCCTGTATTCTTCTGAGCCCTCCAACCTGTTCCAATCTCTGCCTGTTACCGAGTTCCAAAGTCGCTTCCACGTTTTGGGGTATCTTTTGAGCAACTCCGCACTCTACTGGTACCAACTTACTGTATTAGTTTGTTACACGCTGCTTATAAAGACATAGCCAAAACTGAGAACAAAAAGAGGTTTAATTGGACTAACAGTTCCACATGACTGGGGAGGCCTCAGAATCATGATGGGAGGCAAAAGGCACTTCTTACATGGCCACAGCAAGAAAAAAATGAGGGAGAAACAAAAGCAGATACTCCTGATAAATTCATCAGATCTTGTGAGGCTTATTCACTATAATGAGAATAGCATGGGAAAGACCAGCCCCCATGATTCAATTACCTCCTCCTGGGTGCCTCCCACAACACATGGGAATTCTGGGAGATACAATTCAAGTTGAGATTTGGGCAGGGACACAGCCAAACCATATCACTCATGGATAGAAGGAATCAATATCATTGAAATGTCGATACTTCCCAAAGTAATTTATAGATTCAATGCTATTCCCATTAAAATATCATTGACATCCTTCACAGAATTAGAAAAAAAAAACTATTTTAAAATTCATATGGAACCAAAAAGGAGCCTGAACAGCTGAGACAATCCTAAGAAAAAAGAACAAAGCTGGAGTCATCACACTTCCTGACTTCAAACTATACTACAAGGCTACAGTAACCAAAATAGCATGGCATTGGTACAAAAACAGACACATAGACCAATGGAACAGAATAGAGAACTCAGAAATAAGATCACACACCTACAACCATCTGATCTTCAACAAACCTGACAAAAACAAGCAATGGGAAAAGGATTTTCTATTAAATAAATGGTGCTGGGATAACTGGCTGGCCAGATGAAAAAAAAAATTGCACCCAAACCCCTTGCTTATACCTTCTTCAAAAATTAGCTCAAGATGGATTAAAGATTTAAGTGTAAAACCCAAAACTATAAAAATCCTAGAAGACAATCTAGGCAGTACCATTCAGGACATAGGCACGGACAAAGATTTTATGATAAAAATGCCTAAAGCAATTGCAACAAAAGCTAAAATTGACAAATGGGGTCTAGTTGAACTAAAGAGCTTCTCCACAGCAAAAGAAACTATCATCAAAGTGAACAGACAACCTATAGAACAGGAGAAAACTTACAATCTATTCATCTGACAAAGGTCTAACAACCAGCATCTACAGGGAACTTAAGCAAATTTACAGGGAAAAAAAAAACCCTCATTAAAAAGTGGGCAATGGGCACAAGCAGATATTTCTCAAAAGGAGACATACATGTGGACAAAAAACATTGGAAAAAAGCTCAAAATCACTAATCATTAGAGAAATGCAAATAAAAACTACAGTGAGATATCATTTCTCACCAATAAGAATGGCTATTATTAAAAAGTCAAAAATTTACAGATGCTCGTGAGGTTGTGGAGAAAAAGGAATGCTTATATACTGTTAGTGGGACAGGAAATTAGTTCAAACATTATGGAAGACAGTGTGGCAATTCCTCAAAGATCTAGAAGCAGAAATACCATTTGACCCAGCAATCCCATTACTGTATATATACCCAAAGGAATATAAATAATTCTATTATAAAGATACATGCATATGTATGTTCATTGCAGCACTAATCACATTAGCAAAGACATGGAACCAAACTAAACATCCTTCAATGACAGACTGGATAAAGAACACATCATGGACTACGACGCAGCCATAAAAAGAAACAAGATCATGTCCTTTGCAGGGACACAGACGGAGCTGGAAGCCCATCATCCTCAGGAAACTAATCCAGGAACACAAAACCAAATATCATGTTTTCTCATTTGTAAGTTGGAGCTGAATGATGAGAACGCATGGACACATGGGAGAGAGGGACAAAGTACACTGGGCCCTGTTAGAGAGTCGGGGGTTGGAGGAGGAAGAGCATCACGAAGAATAGCTAATGGATGCTGGGCTTAATACCCAGGTAATGGGTTGATCTGTGAGGCAAACCACCATGATACATTTACCTATGTAACAAACCTGCACATCCTACACAGGTATCCCTGAACTTAAAAGTGGGGGAGAAAAAGAATCACATTTTGAGCAGCCAGATTTTATATTTTCCCCGAGCTCTTTCAATATTACCTACAGTGTATTAGCATGGGTGGAGATTTTTGCATGTGATAGTTCTAGTTTTTGTTCCATTTTTATTTTGCTTGCTTTGTAAATGTCATTCTAGGTACTTGTTTCATAACAGAATAGCAGAATTGATGCAACTACATTAAACTAGAAAGGGAGACACAGTGTCTGGCTGCCTTGGGCATTTCTGTGAAGTCTTTCAGAGGTCTTAATTTTTAATAGCTATGCTATCAGATTCTCAGTCTTGGCATTAGGGCTAGGTGTTAGAACTTCCCATCAAGTGTTCTGATTATGGACTCTGCTCCTTACCATAAAATGAAGATAAATGAATAAATATTTTTAAAAGAATTTTCTAAATAAACACACTGGGGCCTTTTGGAGAATGGAAGTTGGGAGGAGGGAGAGCATCAGGAAAAATGACCAATAGGTACTAGGCTTAATACTGGGGTGATGAAATAATCTGTACAACAAACCTGTACTTGTAACAAATCTGCACTTGTACCCCTGAACTTAAAATAAAAGTTTTTAAAAAAAATTTCTAAATAAATGAAGTTTCTTTTTTCAGCAAGTATTTTTTATTAAGATCACCACTGATAGAACCATTAAAATTATGCAATTTATACTCCTCTCTTCCTAGACTCTTAACTTACGTTGAAAATTAAAGCCACTGGAATGAAATATAACATATTAATACACCAGGAACCATTGTGCATTGTAAGCCATTTGCACCTCCCCTAACAGGTCCCACAATAGTGTAATCTGTAATATTGGAGTTTGTTTCTACTTTCTGCCTTCTCCTCCTGTCCATTCAGAATAGCATCATACTTACATTAACTTTATTATGTATTTGCTATTTACTTAGTTTACCAATCTAAAACTATATTCATTTGACATTTAAGGGGGAAAAATAATTTGCAAAGTCCCTACAATTCCATCCAAACATTTCATTTAATTAGCCTGTGCCCCAGGTATTAGGTCTAGCATTCAAGTCTGAAAAAAAATCAAGTAGGCTAAATGGAATGAATGTGTGAATTAACTCTAAAAATACCCTATTGCTGGTGGAGTTGAAAAACAAAATGTATGGTTGTTTTGAATATACACATCTTTTAAGACAGTCGATGGCCTCTTTTAAAACAGCCTCAGAGAACTCTCAACCGTCAGAGTCACAGGCATCCACATTTCCAGGCTGGAAATCATTCAGGGCTTCTGACATAGTACATGCAAGAAAAGCTCCTGCTTTCCAACTGTGATGCATCAAAGGAGCCTTTTCTAATCAGCTTGATGTTATAAAATCAAGTGAATAACAAGAAACCAAAAGGTGGCTCTAGGTTCCTTTTTAAGTTCTAATATTTGGGAAAATAGTCTAGATTATTAAAATCTCCAGAGAATGACAATACATCCTCCCCGTATCACAGGACACTGACAGTCTAAGCTCTGATTTAAAGGTACTCCAGTAGCATGCTTTTGGATGTTTTGATTAGTGTTATCCAAATTAATATTACTTAAGAATAAAAATCACCAATCCATTAATAACAATCTTAAAAGATCAAAATCTGTGTGTCAGAATTAACCTGTGCAAAATCTGGGTGCATCCTGTGCTATTACTTATTATCCCTTTGAGTTTATGAATAAAAAGTTGCATTTTCAGAATTATTTATATCAAGGATCTCCCGATTTTTCACCACATCGTATTGCTTCTTATGATTTTTTATATTGAAAAAACTGCATGTTCTTTTAAGAACACAAAAAGTAGGCCAGGCATGGTGACTCACACCTGTAATCCCAGCACTTTGGGAAGCCGAGGTGGGTGGATAACCTGAGGTCAGGAAATCGAGACCAGCCTGACTAACATGGCAAAACCCCATCTCTACTAAAAGTACAAATTAGCCAGGCTTAGTGGCAGGCACCTGTAATCCCAGATACTTGGTAGGCTGAGGCAGGAGAATCGCTTAAACCCAGGAGGCGGAGGTTGCAGTGAGCCAAGATTGCACAATTGCACTACAGCCTGGGCAACAAAGGGGAAACTCCATCTCCATCTCCATCTGAGCTTATGAATTAGAACAGAAATACACATTCTTTTGCAGCCCAAATGAAGGGCATAATAAAATTTGTGAGGGATGTAGAACAGCAAGAAACTCATGTGCATACACCAGAAGGAACATGGCCAGTCTTTAACAGCAACTTCAGACAGCGACCTGAGCAGGGATGGTATCAGTGAATGGAGCAGATTACCAATTCCTTCCCACCGACCCTGTAATTTTTCATTGTGATAAGAACATTTAACTCAAGATCTATCTTCCTAACAAGTTTTAAGGGCACAAAATTGCTAACTACAGGAACAGTGTTATACAACAGATCTCTAGAATCTATTTATCTTGCATCACTGACACCTTACACCCATTGATTAGCAACTCCCTATCCCTTCCTCCTCCCGTCCCCTGGCAACCATCATTCTACTCTTTGCTTTGATTAATTTAACTATTTCATATGCCTCATATAAGTGGAACCACGCAATATTTGTCCGTCTGCAGCTGGTTTATTCCACTTAGCATGATGTTGCCAAGGTTCATCCACGTTGTCACGTATTATAAGAGTTCCTTCTTTTTTAAGGTGGAATAATATTTCATTGTATGTTCATGCCACATTTCCTTCATCCATTCATCTGTGATAAACATTTAACTTCTTTCCCCATCTTGGTTATTGTGAGTAGTGCTCCAGTGAACTTGGGAGTGTAAATATTTCCTTATCATTTCTAGTCCAATTATTTTAAATACCCAGAAGTGAAATTGCTAGATCATATGGTAGTTCTACTTTTTTAACATTTAAAAAAGAAGTCTGTACAATTTTTCGTAGAGGCTGCATCATTTTACATTTCCAACCACAGTGCAAAAGGGTTCCAATTACTCCACATCCTGTTAACACTTATCTTTTATTTTGTTTTTATTATAGCTATTCTAACAGACGTGAGGGGATATCTCATTGTGGTTTTTATTAATGTCACCAAAGCAGCACAAGCCTGGGCATCATGGAGAAACCGCCTCTACAGAAAATACAAAAATTAGTCAGGCGTGGTGGTGTGTGCCTGTAGTCTGAGCTACTCAGGAGGTTAAGGTGATAAGATCACTTGAGCCAAGGAGGCTCTGAGGCTGCAGTGAACCGTGATCACCCTACCGCACTCCAGCCTAAGTGACAGAGTGAGACCCTGTCTCAAACAAACAAACAAACAAACAAACAAACAAAAAAGTACAAGTGGCCAACAGATAGATGAAAAAATGCTCATGCTCAACATTACTAATCATCAGGGAAAGGCAAATCAAACCCATCTGGTTTTTGAAAGCAGGATTTATGCTCCTGGATTGAGTAAACGTGAAGGGCTCTTGGACAATTTGGGGTGAAGAAATCTCAAGAAAAAAAATATTTATTGGCACCAATAACAGCATGTTGGAGGTCCCAAATAATTAACTGGAGAGAAAGAAAGGAATTCTAGGTACCTTATACTGGATAATCAGTTCATAACAGCTAGATTGCAGATTATGGTCTTCTTTTCAGAATTAGCCATTGATAATTCGGCTTCATTGATTGCCTGTTCTTATTCTGTGTCAGTTTTTAGCATACATTCTTTCCTAATTGCTGTGAAAGTTCCTTCATACATTTTTGCTCCTATTCTAATTTTTAACTCCTAATTGTTTTCCTATCTAATCTCATTTATTTTTTCTTACCATTTTTTGTCAGTTGCAAAATGTATCCCCTAGTCATTCTTTAATTCATGGATTTACACATTTTTCACAGGAAGAAACCAAGGCCAGGCAGCAAGCTGAAATTCCACACATTTGAACTCTTAAATCTATGTTTTGACCCTAAAAGGTTGTTAATTCATATTGTGACCCAGAAACTTCTCAACAATCAGCATAGTTCAAAGCCAGCCTCTTGATCATTTATCTAGTTTCTCAGTCCTCTGAACTTGTGTTAGTTCTTAAGGGCATTCTTTTTCTCATTTGGGCTTTTTTTTGCCATGTCATGAAAAAAATAATAAAATTGAGGAGCATATTGATTTGACTTGTGAGCTAATGGGTTAGGAAAGGCAATCACCAGAAATAAGAGAAATTTCTGTTAGAATCATGTAAATTTCTCTTCTCCTATTTTAAAATACAAAAGTTCATTATTTTTAACTAGTTGAATTTTTCTTGTTAAGCTAGTTTCCAATGTCTAGGTGGATGCCAAGTCTATGAATTATTTGAATTAAAACCTGTGGAAGGATAAAAAATTACACAAAAAGGGAATTGTTTGTATATGTATATTATACCCTGTTGCTTTGGAGGCCTTGGCTTGACATTGCTCTTATTTTTCTATAAAAAATGTGAGAAAGTCAATAAAATAATTAGAGCAAATGTTGAAAACACAGGATGGTGAAGTGCTCTTCTCTGCTCATATTTACCTGCCATTTTCTCAAGAGATTCAAACCTTATTACAATGCCAGATCTGCACACATAAAAGTAAAGTACAGTGAAAGTTGATTGTTATTTATCTTGGGATTCAGGGATTGGAAGACAGACAGTGGATGGGAGCAGGCATGTTTGGCCAATTTAACCCACTTTTCCTCTGATGATCTGGAAAATAAAATAAATATGATCTTAGAACTTCAATCTCTTGTTACTCTACCCTTCCAGTGAGATGCCTTGCAAATCATAGACACTCAGTAAACATCTGTGTACTTATTCAATATAAGCGGGCACTCACAATATAATAATGGTAGCCTGCTTTTGCATGCATGTCTTCCCTTTATCTATAATCCAACTCCTCTCACAAGTGTGGTTAAACACCCAGCACAGTACTCTCATCTCAGCTGTAATGAGTTTGCCTCAAAACTGAGAAAAAGAGACAAGCAAATGTGGACTTCAGGTTTCATTTTGCCACCACAAAATTCTATCAACTTTCCCACTATCTGTACCAAATAACCTACTCTTTTATAACTGATGAAATCTCACTTATAAAATCTAGGGCTAACCTCAACACTTGAGTCTGTTCTTGACTACACAGACTTCAAAATTCCCCTTCCTGCCTCATCTTCTCCCTTTCTATGGGAATATTCTCACGGTATACCAGCATGCCATAATTGGTCCTTTTTGACAAATGCTCCCTCTAGTTACAACACAATTTCTCCCCTCCCCTTCACATACAATCAGAGTTGATCATTCATGATCTCTATTTCCTCAACCCATTCCAACTGGCATTTTCCCTGCCATGCCACTGTACACGATCTTGCCAAAGTCACCTCAGACTACTATCTTATAAAATCTAAGAATTCATTTTTCTCCGTTCTACTTGACATAAGTGACTACTCATCTTCATTCATTTTTTAACAAATATGTATTGATTATTTACTACCTGAGAGTACTGAGAGTACTGGCCTAAGTGCTGGAGAGAAAGAAGTAAAAAAGAAAAATTGAAAAATACCCCTGTCCTTGTAGAGTTTGCACTCCAAAAATAAGCAATGTAAATACACAAAATACATACTATATTAGATAGTGATAAGTTCAAAGTTTCCTAAGTCTGGTCTGGTGAGAGAGAACACTCACACCACAGGTCAAGCAAACCAACTTTAATATTCACAGATAGGTAGCAAAGACAAACAGAAGCCTAGGATGCATGGTGAGCCAGTCCCTCAAGGGTCAGGAAAACCTGCCCAGGGCAAATGAAGTCTCCTCTGTGAATGCCCCTTATCACACCACAGCTGAGCAACCTTGAAAGCACTATGCTCTGGGTTTTGTACCCTGGGCATTTCTTGGTTCACTGACCCAAGCATTGCAGAATATACTGTTCTGGGAAGACGAAGACACAGCTCAAGTTGTTCCAGACATTTTCTCTTTATCTCCAAATGTTGCATTCTCAGTACATTCCGCCTAATAATTGCCAGTAAGAGGGAGATAAGCTGGCTTGGCCAAGGTTATTTGGGACCTGTCTTTCAAGAACAAAAGTTACAAATATGAAGTAGAAAAAGGGAATAAGAAGAATTGGGAAGAAGATTTGACATTTAGATAGTAAGATCAGGAAAGACCTTTCTAAAAGGTGACATTTTAGCAAAGATCAGAAGGAAGGACTTGACTTATCTAACGAAACGTAATTGCAGGCATATGGGAAGAGTGAAGTTAGTGCAAAGGCCCAGAGGCATAAGTGTGACTAGTGTACTGAAGAAAAAGCAAGAATACCACTGTGGAAAGGGTGGAGCAAGAGGAACAGAGGGTGGCAGGAGATGAGGTCAGAGAAGAAACTGAGGGTCAACCCATAGTAAGCACATTTTGGATTTTAATCTAAGTGAGATGAGAGATACATTTTCAACAGTGAAGAGATTCTATCTGTATTTAACAGAATAACTCCAGCTGCTTTGTTGTGACGAAACTGTAAAGGGGTGAATGCAAAATTAGGGAGACCGTGAAGTGCTATTGCAAAAATCCAGCAAAGTGATGATGGTGGCACAAGGAGCATGGTACTGTGGGAGTGGTAAGAAGCGAATGAGTTCTAGATGTATTTTTGAGAGAGCACTGACAATATTTGCTAAAAACCTGGATTGTGGGGGGTGAGACAAAATGAGAGTTAAAGAATGACTACAAGATTTCCGACATGAAAAACAGATGATTCACTGAAGTAGAAAGCATTGCAAAATAGGCTTGTCAGGGAATTATCTGGAGCTCTGATATGAACTTGTTAACTTTTAGAGGCCTATTAATTATCCTAGTAGAGATAGATATGAGTCTGGAGTCTGCAAGAGAGGGTTGAGCTGAACCTAATTTTGGGAAGATAAGGAGGAGCCAGCAACAAAGACAGAGAGCAGCCACTCAGGTGGGAGGAGAATAGGTGAATGTGGTCATCTGAAATTCAAGTCAGGAAAGTGTTTCAGGAGGAGAGAGTAATCAACATGTCAAATGCTACAGTTATGTCAAAACAAATGAGGAGTGTGCACTAAGCATGGATTTAGCACAGTGAACTGATGGATTGGTGACTCTGGATAGGCTAGTGAAAGGCTGATTGGTGAAGAGCCAAGAGAGACCATTAGGGAGAAATTGGGTACAGAAAGTGTAGACAACTGTTCCAAGCAGTTTTGCTATAAAAAGAAAAAAAAAATGGAATAGTAGTAGGATGAGAGAGTAAACTCAAGACAAATAGTAGCATGTTCGTATGCTGATGAGATATTTCCCATCTCAGCCGATGGTAACCCCATCCTTCCAAGTTGCTCTGGCCCAATTCTCAAAGCTATCCTTGATTCCTATTTTTTTTTTCCTGAGACTACACAGAAACAATGGAAAATTTTGATGGTTGTACTTTCAATATCTAGAAATAAAGAGAATTGAAAGAATTAGAAGATTCCCCGTCTCTAATGAGTCTAAGAAATAATCATCAATGGCTGCTCAAAACCAAAGAGACTATGAAAATCATGTGTCTTCCAATAAGTATCCAACACCATCTCTGAAGAAAATCAAACCTGGGTACAATCAAGCCATTGGATATAACCACAAATGCTCAAAAATTATACAAGACAGAAGAACTTATGTGACCCAACAGGCACACAATTAACATTATTCAGGATGTGGCAAATTCCAGAGGACACAGTGACCTAGTCTTCAGGAAATAAACTAAAAGGGAAAAAGAGAAAGAGAGAGAAGAGAGAGAGAGAGACAGCAAGAAAACCTAAAGGTTAAAAGACATAAAGGACATGGTAATAAACATCTCCATAAAATGTGTGAATCTTGTCTGAATAATGATTTAAACAAACCAATTTAAAAATTACAAGACATTTGGGGGAAATGTGCACACTGAATGGATGTTTGATATTCAAGACACAATATTTTAGGTGTGACAATTATGCTGTGGTTTTATTTATTTATTTATTTATTTATTATTTATTTGTTTGTTTAGAGACAGTGTCTCACTCTGTCACCCAGGCTGGAGTGCAGTGGTGTGATCACGGCTCACTGCAGCCTCAACTTCGTGGACCGAGATAATCCTCCTATCTCAGCCTTCCGAGTAGCTAGGACTATAGACACCACCCACCACACCTGGCTACATCTTGCAGTTTTAGAGATGGGGTTTTGCCATGTTGCACAAGCTGGTCTCAAACTCCTGGGCTCAAGCGATCCTCCTGCCTCGGCTTCTCAAAGTCCTGGGATTACAGGTGTAACCCACCACACCCCGCAACCCACCACACCCTGCTTGTGGTTACACTTTTAAATTGCTTTTATCTTTTACACTAAAATAATTACAGAGTGACTAATATTATACCTGGTGGTAGTTTCAAAACAACTCAATAGAGGGAAGTGGAGGGGATGACTATGAACGCAAATGGATTGGCCATGAGTGGCACTTTGTAGGTGAATGATTGGAGTTCATGCTACTACTCTCTCTCCACTTCTGCTCATGTCTGATGTTTCATGTAATAAAAAGCTTTTTTAACTCTATTAAAATTGGCTGTCATAATCACTAAAAAAGAGCAATGAAAACAAATTGTTACAAAGGTGGCAAGAGAGGACGGATCTCAATGACTCAAAGTGTTTTTGTTGACATTTTTCTAACAGAAAAACAATGCATTCTGAGAAACAGAATAATAACGTGGAACAACTGCTTCTTCTTGCCAAAACTTTATTTGAAGTTTGTTAAAAAAAAAAAAAAAAAAGTTAAGACAAACAATTATAATGACTTTTCATTAGTAAAAAGCTCTACTTTAAAAATAAAACTCCAGAGCAACTTTTTTTCAGATTCGGCATACAGGTGAAATTCAATTTATAAATCTCTGAAAACCTGTTGGAGCACTTTCCTGTTTCTTTTCTCATTGTTCATATCTTTTGACTGGTTTTGCTCAAATGAAGGCAAAGCCATGCTCGTCGGGAACTTCAAAATCATTGAAATTCACGAAAGATCAACTCCTATGATCAGCCTGTGGACATTACCAGTTATTTTCAAACCAGCCCTTAGTCACCAGGATTCTTGACAGGCTCCTGCAAAGCAGACATAGGTTTGTCTTGGTGGAAGTTGCTGACTGTCATCCCCTCGGTTTGAAACTCGAGGTCCTGCTTTGGTGTGGAAGCGGAGCGTTTCTTGGCAGGTGAAAGACTGCTTAGCAAAGGAAACGGTGTCAAATGGAATATGTCAGAACCTATCTGAGAACAAGGTCACCCTGACCCTAAATGAATTCCATAAAAACTCATTGGACACACTGTTTTTCAAATCTGGACTTCAACCCAAAAGAAAGAAAAGTGGACCACAGTAACCAAAGCTTTCCTCATCCTTCACGTTGAGGTCTGGAAAACAGACTCAAAGCCTCCCCTCAATTCCTCCTCACCACCTGCCTTACCCAGATATACATTTTAAATTTAATCATAGATCACATACAACCGAGTAACACAGATGAATCCAAATGAGGTTGGATTGCATGCATGGAAGACCAGTGCAGTATAGTTTACCAATGATTACAAATATACTTTCTGCTTAATGTACATCACAACCATGTTAAGTGAGTTACTACTAACCACATTTCATGAGTGATGAAATGAGATATGCCATTTTGGGGACCTGCCTATGAGAGGCCACACAGAAAGTAAAGAGGAAAATGCCTCCTTAAGCTAGGCTCTTTCCGATCTTTCTCCCAACATTCTTTCGATGGCAGCAGCTCAGAGACAATGAGGACCTATCAATCTGCCTTTCTCCAATTCTCCTACCCCACTCGCCTGATGTTACCTAAACCCAAGATGGAAATACATACAACTTCAAACTCTTCTCTAAAAACTAATTCTCCTGGTTGAAGCTTCAGCAAGGATGCCTTCTACCTCTCAAGAGCACCCCACCGACTGATTCCTCTGTGTCCTGAAGATCCCTATTGTAGCTAGCAGATAATAACGCTCAGGAATGTACTATCTACCCCATGAACCAGAACACTGTAAAACTGTTGTTCACATTTCCCCAATAAAATCCAGACAATACATCTGGTTCTTTTTATATTTTTAATAGTGGAAATGTGTTTGTGATTTTAAAAATTAGTTTCTGTCAAAAGGAGTATAATACATAGTATTCAACAGTTTCAGGATCTCTTGTCAAAAGAGATAATTGCAGAACTTTCACAGAATAATATAGTACTATATAGAAAAATGACCTGTAAAATATAACACATGGTTTTAGCTTATAGGGATGATATCTGCAAGTTAAGCCAACATTTATAATCAAATGACCAGGATGTTCAAAAAGTCATGGCCCCAAGGCTTCTAGGAGACAATTAAGAAGAATGGACATTTCCCACAGTGGAAACAATTCCCAGATTTGCAGAGGAACACAGATTTGGGGGACTTTGCAGCAGTCCCTCATAATAGGAACAATTCGTATTTTCTTCCCTTAGAGAATTAAGAGTGATGTTTTCCATAATGAACAGTTTATAAAGATAATACAAAGGAACTCTATGGGCCGGGCGCCGTGGCTCACGCCCTGTAAGGAGGCCGAGGCAGGAGAATCATTTGAACCTGGGAGGCAAAGGTTGTAGTGAGCCAAGATGGCGCCGTTGCACCCCATCAAGAGCCAAATACCATTTCGAAAAAGAAAAAGAGAGAGAAAGAACGTTGTGAAAGTGTGGTTAGAAAACTAGAATTGGATAGTTAGGCTTATTTTAAGAAGTTCAAATATTATTTAGAAGAGAAAAAGAAACTACTTCTTATCCCTGACTCACCCACTCTTTCTCATTTTCATGTTTTTGCCTGACGTTGTTGCTTATCAGTTTTGACTTAAGAAAATTCTGGCAACCTTTATAGATTTTGCTGAAATTCAGCTTCTTTCCAGATCAGACTATAAGACAACTCTTCCTTAAACATAATTTTCATATCTATGAACTGCACTAGCATTTACTATATATTTTTATCACTCTCACCATTACTGGATAATAAATAAAAGCTCATTAAAAGAGTTAACAAAACATATTTATTTTAGGCATCCTGAAAAAAAGATTCAATTTTATTGTCATTTCTACAATAAGTATTGAAGAAAGGAGAATTTAAATTACTTCATATACCTGATAAACGAAAACACATATAAGGCAAATAAATATCTTAGATCACGATATATAAAACAACAGATTATTACTGAAGACTAAAATACTTTCTTACTGATTAAAGCAATTCTAAAAGCAATAGTAAATAACATTCTTTCTAGTGATCAAAGACACTGGATACTATGTTTGAGATAGACAGTGAATTGGAAATGTTGTTTTAGAGAAGCTCCTACCTTCCAAAGACAGGCAAGTGTAAATGTTAGCTAGAATACTATCTTGAGTTTTCAGTAATGTAAGATTTTCCTATTCTATTTCACACTCTAAATTTTATATATATATATGTGTAAAATGTCATGAGTCTATTGAAAAAAATTCTAAATTGGTACATTTAACTTTATATTCTATTATTATAAAATGCAAGCAGATAATTAAGCACCACTGCACAAAGTCATTATCTCAAGAGAGTTTTACAAACTGGACAGGCAAATAAGTGTAACCTTAGTCATGTTAGGAATAAGAGAATTCAGTGGAACAATAGTGTGTGAGTTTCCTTTCAGTTTTTTCATCCTCAGAACGGAGAATCAGCTGGGGAGCCAGATTTACAAATAATATTTATTCCACTGGTGTTACATAGAGTGTTCTTATGTTAAGAAATTTGTCAGGATTTTAATTAACATTGTGAAAATTTATTTACATAAATATGCAAAGAAATCACATTAACATTGAAGAGCCACAAAACAATAAAAAATTCTTAAAGAAAGGCAATCTCAGAGCACTAGCGACCTAGTCCTTAGTGTGTTCCATACAAATTTGTTGTATTGCCTGTAAGCCATTTATCTCCTCCTTATCAATTCTTTCCTTTCTTTCTCCAAAATTATCCCTAGCTAGTTCACAGGATTGTTATAAACATCAAATGAAATGATGAATATTCATGTACTTCATAAGGTATAAAATGCTTACCCAATATGAAACAGTGTTTTTATTGTGTGTGTTGAATAAGAAAGGAAAGTTTGAGGTTTCCAGCTAATTGTCTTTCAAATTTGAAACACGTGTCATAGTAATTATCCTTTTGTATCTCTTTATTTAGAATTCTTGAGTGATGGGTGCTACAGATCTGAAAATCATTATGCTGGAATATTTCCACTCCTCCCAACCACAAATATGTGTCTATCAAGAGAGGCTGTATGTTGCTATGAATCCCAAATGGTATTAATTGAATTAGAGGTTCTAAAATATCATTGTGAACATTTCAAAAGTTATGCCATTTCTAATTGGTTCGTGGTTGTATAACAAAAATTGTGAATGTATTTTGAAGCAACTCAGAATGATAAAATGAGATTTTACTCAAACCCTTCATATAATTTCACCTTGATTCTCGAATCACTGGGTCAGTTACATCAAGTATTTCAATAAGCAATAAAAAAGTTAGAATGGGGGGAAGGGACCAGATGGCAAACTAGATGCAGCTGGGAAATACCTCTCTCACTGAAAGAAGCAAAATATGAAGTAAACCATCATATTTTGAACAGATCTTTTGTGAGAAAATACTGAAAGTCAATAGACGGGGGATGCAGAAACTGAAGTTGAAGAGAGAAGAAGCCGGGAAGGCTAAACTGAGTCACCGAGTGTCAGACTGGCTCCTGGTCCTGAACAAGTCCTAAGGAAGGGACAAGTGAAGGAACTCCAGGACACCACACTCCCATCATGGACCTCTGGCATCCTAGCTACGAAAGATCCCATGACTCCGTAGACATTGGAATTGGCAGGGGGAACTGCCTGGAAAGTAAGGAGAAGAAGAGCTCAAAACTGTGTGGTGCTCAGAAGGTGTCTTAGCCCTTGGGACAGCTGCAGCAAAACATGACCCCTGACACTCATCCCCCAAGGCTCTCCATCTGGATCCAAGCAACTATAACACCTGCTGACTGCCAGGCCACAAAAGAGCAGGATTGTCTTTCCTCTGGTACCGGAAAGCATCTGATCCATGTGTTGCCAGTCCCTTGGCTGCCAGCCCCTTCCTAGGCTACTGGTCCAGCCACTCCCACAAGAGAGTGAACACAGAACAGCCTCCACTTCCCATCTGAGTGTTTTGCTGGCAACCTGGGAGTAGTTCAGCGCCCCAACTACAACTGGTGCTTGACCCTAAGGGGCCAGAGGGAAAAGCTGTGGCCCGGTTCCCAAACCCCTAAAGTTTGAGTACACCACCCACAGGTATTGAGCTGAGATCTGTGGCTAGAGCGTGAGCAGGGGAGGAGCCTCTACTCTCAGAACACAGAAAAGAGTGAGGCACAGGTTTGTGTTCAGGCATGGGAGCTGAGCATCCCTCCCTCAGCAAGACTGGTGTAGCCTGTTGGCCAGCCACAGCTTTTGCCCAAGCAGCCCCATGGCATGGAACACCTGGAATAGCCCAGTGATCTGGGTGCAGAAGGTTTTGGACAAATCTAGCTGTTCAGGCCTACTCCTGGGGCAGACAGCAGAGGGAAACTGGGTCAGGGCAACACAAGCTGGGGAGGCCCCACAGCCTGAAGAGATTGGGGGCCTATTTTCAGCATTTTTTAAATGAAATTCGAATCAAGAATTTTATATTCTTCCAAACTAAGCTTCATAAGCCAAGGAGAAATAAAATCTTCCAGACAAGCAATCACTAAGGGAATCTATTACTGCTAGACCAGCCTTACAAGAGATTCTAAGGGAGTTCTAAACATGAAAGCAAAAGAACACCTGCTACCACAGAGTTACATTTAAGTACATAGTCCACTAATTACATAAAGAAACTACACAATTGAGATTACAAAGCAACCAGCTAACAACATCATGAGAGGATCAAAACCTCACATATCAGTATTAACCTTAAATGCAAATGATCTAAATACCCCACTTAAAAAGCACAGAGTGGCAAGTTAGATTTTTTAAAAACCAAGACCTGGGCCAGGCATGGTGGCTCACGCCTGTAAACCCAGCACTTTAGGAGGCAGAGGTGGGTGGATCACGAGGTCAGGACTTCGGGACTAGCCTGGCCAACATGGTAAAAACCCATCTCTACTAAAAATACAAAAATTAGCTGGGCATGGTGGCAAGCACCTGTAATCCCAGCTACTTGGGAGGCTGAGGCAGGGGAATAATTTGAATCCAGGGGCGGGGTGGGGGTAGGTTGCAGTGAGCCAAAATCACTGCATTGCACTCTAGTCTGGGCGACAGGGCAAGACTCTGTCTCAAAAAAAAAAAAAAAAAAAAAAAAAAAAGAAAAGAAAAGAGAACACCAAGACCCAATAATCTGCAGTCTTAAAGATATCCTTCTCACATGTAAGTACACCCACAGGCAAAAAATCAAGAAATGGAGAAAGATCTATCATGCAAACAGAAAACAAAAAGCAACAAGGGCCAAGGGTCACTATTCTTATATCAGATAAAACAGAATTTAAATCAAAAGCAGAAGAAAAAAAAAAGAACAAAGATAGGCATTACATCACATAAAGGGTTCAATTCAACAAGAAGACTTAATGATCCCTAAGTATATAAATACCCAACATTGGAGCACCCAGATTCATAAACAAGTACTTATAAACCTACAAAAAAAAAATAGACAACCCCACAATAATAGCTGGGGGCCTTCCACACGGCATTGGCAGCATTAGATCATCAAGGCAGAAAACTAACAAAGAAACTCTGGACTTAAATTCAACACTTGGCCCATTGGACCTAATAGACATCTGCAGAGCACTTCACCCAACAACCACAGAATATACATTCTTCTCGTTTACACACAGAACACTCTCTAAAATAGAATACAGGCTTGGCCATAAAACAAGTCTCAGTAAATTCAAAAAAATCAAAATTATATCAAGCACACTCTTGGAACACAGTGGAATAAAAACAGAAATCAATACCAGGAAGATACCTCAAAACCACACAATCACATGGAAATTAAACAACTTGCCCATAAATGACTTTTGGGTAAACAACAAATTTAAGGCAGAAATCAAAAAAAATGATTTGAAATTAATGAAAACAGAAATACAACATATCAAAATCTCTGTGATGCAACAAAAGCAGTGTTAAGAGGAAAGTTTATAGCAATAAATATTTAGATCAAGAAGTTAGAAAGATCTCAAATTAACAATCTAATATCACATCTAGAAGAACTAGAAAAACGAGAACAAACTGACTCCAGCGCTAGCATAAGAAAAGAAATAATTAAAATCAGAGGAGAACTGAACAAAATTAAGACCCAAAAATCCATACAAAGCATCAGTGATAACACAACTTGGTTCCTTGAAAGGATAAAGATTGATAGACCACTAGATAGATTTAAAAAGAAAAAAGAAGATCAAAAAAAGCATAACCAGAAATGACAAAGATTACATCACAACTGATCCCACAGAATTACAAAAGTGCCTTAGAAACTACCATGAATACTTCTAGGCACACAAATTAGAAAATCCACAGGAAATGGATAAATTTCTGGAAACACACAATCTTCCAAGACTGAATCAGGAAGAAGTTGAAATTCTAAACAGAACTATAACGAGTTCCAAAGCCAAATCAGTAATAAAAAGAAAAACCTATCAACCAAAAAGAACTCCTATATCAGATGGATTCATAGGCAAATTCTACCAGACATACAAAGAAGAGCTTATACCAATGTTACTGTAATTCAAAAAATTGAGGAGGAGAGACTCCTGCATAACTCATTCCATTAATCCAGCATCATCCTGATACCAAAATCCGGCAAAAAAAAAAAAAAAGAAAAAGAAAAAGGAAAACTACAGGCCGATATCTCTGAGGAACACAAATACAAAAATTCACAACAAAATACTAGCAACCCAAATCCAGCTGCACATCAAAAAGTTAATTCACCATGATCAAGTAGGCTTCCCTCCTGGGATGCAAGTTTAGTTCAACGCATACAAATTGATAAATGCAATTAACCACATAAACAGAATTGAAAACAAAAACCATATGGTCTTCTTAATAGATGCAAAAATCCTTTTGATAAAATCCAACATCCCTTTATGATTTAAAAACAAACCCTCAACTAGGCATCGAAAAAACACCTCAAAATAATAAGGGTCATCTATAAAAAACCCATAGCCAAAATTATACTGAATGGAACCATTTATCTTGAGAACTGGAACAAGACAAGGTTGCCTACTGTTACCACTCCTCTTCAATACAGTACTGGAATGCCTACCCCAAGCAGTCAGGTAAGAGAAATAAAAGGCATTCAAATAGCAATAGAAGAAGTCAAATTATTTCTCTTCACTGATTATATAATTCTATACCTAGAAAACACTAAAGGCTCCACCAAAAGGCTCCTAGAACTAAAAAGTGACTTCAATAAAGTTTCCAGATATAAAACCAACGTACAAAACTCAGCAGTATTTCTCTACACTAATAGCGTTCAAGCTGAAAGACAAGTCATGAATGCAGTCCCATTTATAGTAGCCACACAAATAAAATACCTAGGAAATACACATAAAAACAACAATGAGATACCATCTCACACCTATCAGAATGACTATTACTGAAAAAAAAAAAACTGGTTCTGGTGAGGCTTTGGAGACACAGGAATGCTTATACCCTGCTGGTGGAACTGTAAATTAGCTCAGCCATTGTGGAAAGCCATTTGGAGATTTCTCAAAGAACTAAATACAGAACCACCATTCAACCCAGCAATCACATTACTAGGTGTATACCCAAAGGAAAATAAACCATTGTACCAAAAAGACACATGCCTTCATATATTTACCACAACACTATTCACAACGGGAAAAATATGGAGTCAACCTAGGTGCCCATCATCAGTGGATTGGATAAAGAAAATGTGATACATATACACCATGGAATACTATGTAACCATTAAAAATTAAATCATGTCCCTGACAGCAACATGGATGCAAGTAGCCGCCATTATCCTAAGGAATTAATGCAGTAACAGAAAACCAAATACCTTAAATTCTCACTTAGAAGTGGGAGCTAAATATTGATTACTCATGGACGTAAAGCTGGGGACTATTAAGGGAGGAGGAGGAAAGGGAGCAAAGGTTGAAAAACTTCCTGTGGGGTACTATGCTCACTCCCTGGGTGACAGGATCAATCATAGCCCAAGCCTCAGCATCACACAATATACCCAGGTAACAAACCTGCACAGGTACCCTCTGAATCTAAATACAATTTTAAATAAAACTAACAAGCAAACAAACAAAACAAAGAAGTGAAAAGAGGGTAATTATATGGGAATTTTCCTTATCACCTTAGGCATGGTATTTATCAGAATAAAAATTAACAAAGTATTAGTAGTGAAAGTACACCAGCTTATAAATAGAGTTACTTTTCTGCTAGTGGGCACCAAATTGGGGTACATACACCCCAGAATATATGCGAGAGGGGTCATGGAGATATGTGAAGAATTTATTAAAAATTCTAATAATTTTTATCCAAAATTTGGTGATTAAGCTTCATTAATGTTTAGACTAGTAAGGTACATATTACTAATGCACAGATAATTATCTTTATATTGTAGGGTGCATGGTTGCTCAAATATGCTTACTGATAGAAATACAAATTTAATTAAGGCTAGGTGTAGTGGCTCATGCCTGCAATCCCAGCACTTTGGGATTGTAGTCTGAGACCAACCTGGGGAATGTAGTAAGATGCAGAAAGAAAGAAAAAGAAAAAGGAAAAGGAAAAGGAAAGAAGGAAGGAAGGAAGGGAGAGACAGAGAGAGAGAGAAAGAGAGAGAGAGAGAGAAAGAAAGAAAGAAAAGAAAGAAAGAAAAAGAAAGAAAGAAAGAGAGAAAGAAAGTAAGGAAAGAGAGAAAGAAAGAAAGAAAGAAAGGAAGGAAGGAAGGAAGGAAGGAAAATGAATGAAGGAATGAAATAATGAATGAAGGATTTTGGAGACAGTCTAGGTGGAAAGAAAGAAAGAAAAAGATGGAAAAGAAAGAAAAGAGGAATGGAATGAATAGCTGAATGATGGATGGAGGACAGAAAGAAAAGAAAGAAAAAGAAAGAAAGAAGAAAGAAAGAAAGAAAGAAAGAAAGAAAGAAAGAAAGAAAGAAAGAAAGAAAGACAGACAGACAGACAGACAGACAGAGGAAAGAAAGAAAGAAAGAAAGAAAGAAGAAAGAAAGAAAGGTGGATGGAAAGAGGAAAGAAAGAGGAAGGTGGAAGGAAAGAAGGAAGGAAGGAAGGAAGGAAGGAAGGGAAGGAAGGAAGGAAGGAAGGAAGAAGAAGGAAGGAAGGAAGGAAGGAAAGGAAAGAAAAGAAAAGAAAAGAAAGAAGGAGTAGTGGGGGAAGGAAGGAAGGAAGGAAGGAAGGAAGGAAGGAAGGAAGGAGCACAGGTGGATGGAGGTGGAAGGACAGAATGAAATGGTGGAGTGGAAAGACCAACGGAAGAAATGTTACATTAGGTTACATTGTCTCTAGACTATACTGTAGCAACTTTTTAGAATAACAGGAGTCCACAGGAGCAAAGTCTTTGAAGAAAAACTAAGTAACAATTTTAAACAAAGGAAACATGTTTTAAGCATAAAGTTCAGTGTTTCTGAAAATGGATAATGCTAACTCAACAACACACATAGCTGACATCTGCACTAGGAAAATGTGAGAGAGAAAGGAAGGGGGGGAGGGAGGCAGGGAGGGAGGGAGGGAGGGAATGTGAAGAGAAAGTAAATACAGTGTAAAAGTAAAGACCAGTGCCAGCTGAGTGCGGTGGTTCATGCCTGTAATCTCAGCACTTCGGGAGGCTGAGGCCGGTGGATCACAAGGTCAGGAGTCCAAGAGCAGCCTGGCCAACATGGTGAAACCTCGTCTCTACTAAAAATACAAAAAAAAAAAAAAAAAATTAGTCTGGCATAGGGGCACATGCCTGTAGTCCCAGCTACTCAGGAGGCTGAAGCAAAACGATCACTTGAACCTGGGAAGCAGAGGCTGCAGTGAGCTGAGATCACTTCACTGCACTCCAGCCAGGGTGACAGAAAGAAACTCCTCTTAAAAATAAATAAATAAATAAATAAATAAATAAATAAATAAATAAATAAATAATAAAAGACTAGTGCTTTACTAGTAACTGATAATAACTAAAGATTTTAGTGTCTAATATATTGTTATAAAAAAAACCTGCTTGTCTTTAGTAAACCATAATTTTTTGTTTCCTCAGCTAAAGACACTCTGACAAATTCAGGTGCCAATGAAAATGAAAACAAAACTGCTCTACTCATATTTTTTTCCTTCATTCTCGATGTTCCTCTGCCTCTAGGTCAGTGCAGTGTCTGATCTGAAGGAGTAGACAACAAGCCACTGAGCATTCTTCCTCCTGAGAACTGTAGATTGCACAACCTGATACCAATCATAGCTCAAGACCGTTATACTAGAAATCAGAAAACTTAGACTGGAGAACATTCACTTTGGAATTGTTGGGTTGAAATTCCCTTTCTGTGAAATCCTATGTTGCCCCTGTTTATTTCTAAAATCCTAGCTGGAATTGTCTATGATCCTATATTATTTCATCATATCAATTTGAAATGTACTATAGGGGAAAAATATACAACCTGTAAATTTCTCTGATATATCGTATAATTTCATCTATGAATTGCAGTGTTCCAAATGTGATCATAAGATTCATTCCTATGTTTATTTAGGAAGTATTTATCAATTCCCCTGTGATCTGTCAGATAATGTGCCAAATGCTTCACCTATGACAGTAAATAGAGATATCTCTTTTGTGTATTCACAGAGTTTAGGGGCTGCTGGAAAAGACAGATTAGTAAGCATTTACACAAGCAAGGTGCTAAGAACTACGACGGGGGCATGTGAGGCATATAAGAACATAGATAAATATTTAATTCTGACTTAAAGGGTTAACATTTCCTGGAGGAAGTGACTTATAAGTCACCCTAAAATATAAATAAGAATTGACCAGGCAAAGGGGTGACAAAGTCCAGATGAAGAAAAGTCATTGGCACCATACACATCCAAAAGAGACATTTTAAGAAATCTAAAGTCTGGGCTGCTATACTATACATCTCTGGGGACAGTACCAGACCCCATGAGGTCCTCCCTCGAATTGTGCAGGCCACAGTATTTTTGGCATAGGGTCATCCCTTCAAAACTTGCTTTATTATGGTTGAGGTCAGAAGTATCAGTGAAGACATGAAGAGGTAAGAAGAGGTCAAATATAACAGAGCATCGTAATCCAAGTGTTGAAGCTGGGTGAAAGTATTTTTTTCTTTTTTATTATACTTTAAGTTCTAGGGTACATGTGCACAACGTGCAGTTTGTTACATACGTATACATGTGCCATGTTGGTGTGCTGCACCCATTAACTCATCACTTACATTAGGTATATCTCCTAATGCTGTCCCTCTCCCCTCCCCGCACCCCACAACAGGCCCTGGTGTGTGATGTTCCCCTTCCTGTGTCCAAGTGTTCTCATTGTTCACTTCCCACCTATAAGTGAGAACATGTGGTGTTTGGTTTTCTTTTCTTGCGATAGTTTGCTGAGAATGATGGTTTCCAGCTGTATCCATGTCCCTACAAAGGACATGAACTCATCCTTTTTTATGGCTGCATAGTATTCCATGGTGTATATGTGCCACATTTTCTTAATCCAGTCTGTCATTGATGGACATTTGGGTTGGTGGGTGAAAGTATTTGAAGCAGAGAAAACAAAAACAGTCATATAACCAATGTGATACTCAAGGACTCTCAGTGGGTCAAGAGAGGCCTGAGCTACTTCTGTTTCTTCAGATATAGTATCTACCATTTCTAGAATTTCCATTTGGTTCTTTTTCAGAGTTTGCATTTTTCTAATGTAATACTCCATCTTATTTTACTTATTATACTTATTTTCCTCTGAATTCCTCAACATGTTTGTAATCATTATTTTAAATTTCTTGTCTGCTAAATTCAACATCTGGGTCACCTGTAAGTCTATTTTTATTGAGGTTTCCCTCCTGATTGTGAGTCTCGTATTCCCGCTTTTGTGCCTGTCTCATGTTTACTCAAATGATCTTAGACACTGGGAGCAAGTAATAGTTTCCTCTATAAAGGGCTTGCTTTTTATCCTGTCAGAAAGCCAGGATGAGGGACGAGCTCTTTGATCCAACCAAGACTAAAGCTGGGTTAGGAAAGAGTAATTGCTTTAGATAGTTTTGCCTGGTTTCAAATGTCTTGAGTATGGGATCAAGACCCTTTCTCCCGCAGGACGTTGAGATCTAAGCACTGCAAGACTAAGATTTCTCTTTGCTTTTCAGTCCAGTCCTTGGGTTCCCATGCCACCATTTATTCAGCAGAAGTCCTATGGAGAAAATTGATGGGCGGGAAGAACTCACTACACATCTGAAACTCCTGCATGTTTCAAGCCACCATCGCAGTCCGTGTGCAGCGAATAAAAGTCTGGCTGGATTTTCCTTCTCACAGGAGTGTTTCTGCCGATGTCAAGTGTGTTATTCTGACTGCCTGGGCACACAGATGCAGTAGGTATGCTCAGAGGAGAAAGTAGCTCCCACTGTCTGCTCATGTCAGAAGGGGTAATCCCTCTCTGTACTCCACTGCATGTAGACACTTTTGCATCCATACTTTTTGATAGTCTTAAGGAAAACATGACTTGTGAATCTGGCCAACGTTGTCTCATTGCCAGAGCAAGTGAAATGGTCTTTCCTAATCCACCACAAATTAAGTGATAGTGGAACTCTCTACTTCTATTATTTTCTGTTTGGAGAAGTTTCTTATACTGCACACTTTACCTAGTAGAGCTCCAAGCAATGCCAGATTATTAGAGTGCTGGTTATCTAATGAACATTTAATATTGTTTCATATTTGCAAAAATTTATAACTCTATTGCCATGAGCAGTGTAGTCAGTATTTTTCTCATTAGAGATCATCAAGTCATGCAAAGTAAGTACTTTCCAAGTTTAAATAATAATGGTCAATCTATTTACTCCTTTGACATTATGAAGAAGATCATGATCGTCACTAACACCTATGTAATGGATACTCACAGGGCCCCGTCTCACATTCTTACAACCCATCTTTTTACTTCAGACATCGCTATAAAATCAGCTGCATGCATTTGTAAACTGACAACAGCTGCTTCAGCTGCCTCCTGTATCTCTCATTCTGATTCCTGAGGCTTTTTTACCACCACCTCATGGGACTCCTTTAAGAACTCGCTAAGTCATTCTGACCCACACACAAATCAGAGGTGTGAGGGAGCTAACACTACAAGGACAATCCTTGACCAATGGAAAAAGAAGGAGAGTAGTGAGTAAATGCTACCCTCAGTCATCTCTAAACTGGACAGTTCTGAGGTTCACTTTACACAGGTCCTCAAGGGTATCTGGTAGGATTGATTGAGCTGCAGTTGTTCACAGTAGCGATTAGATGAATAAAGCACCCTGGGATTGGTTTTCTCCCTTCCTCTGCCTCACTCTTTCCAGTCCCTAGTACTGTTTCTTGGGATCACTTCCTAAAATAAACTATCAGTATGCAACCTGTCATATGATGCTGTGCTTTAGGGAGAATCATGGATAAACAGCTTGGAAAGACTGAACAACAATTACAGGAAAGGCAAATAAAAGAAACTAGAGGTGAGGGTGCATGATGATTTCAGAGATATGAAAAGATCAGAAGAACTATCACTACGGCATCATGCAAAGGGTGTCTTTATTTTAAAAACCTCTAACAACCTATTTCGTGCATCCATTTCCTAGAATGCACTCTCATGTTAACAGTATATGAGTATTTTTAAAATAAAAAATTGCCAAATTTTTTCCTAAAACTTGAGATATATTTTAAGTATTTCCACTTACACTATCAACACTTTAATGCACATACAAAAAGATCAGTGGCATAAAATAGTGCCATCCTAAATATATTATAGAACACATGGAAAAATTCACAGGGCACCACAGGCCATTGCCTCTCGTAATAAAACACAAATATGACATAATTTAAAGTTGTGCGATAACATCTGTCACCCATGTGTGTGTGTGTGTATGCATATCATAGATAAAATGACCTTTTTAGTCCAGTCTACACTAATCCCTCCACAAGCTCATACCTGAGGGATGAAGAATCAATGATGAGGATGAGTGTGAATATCCAAATGGCTGCTGGAAGACTGGGCAACCAGAGTGATAACAAACTGTTGGTTTTATCAACTCTCACTCCCACTATTTGCCTCAAACAAAGCTACTTCTACAATTACCTGTGTTATTACTGCTATTACTATACTACCCATAATAATAACCTTGGACAACTGTCAACAGACAATTGACATTCTCTTGATTAGTAAATTTCTAGTAAAAATCTTTATGACATCTCTATTTTATTACCTTTAACTTAAAATATACATGAAAGTTTAAGCAAATAAAGTTTTAAGACCAGTTTCCTTGACATCTTTCCTTTTCCAATAAATGTACCTGATTTTTGCACCCATATGAAAGTACCAGAGCCAACAAGTAGGGTACCGATCTCAGTGAGACATGACAGTGGACTGAAACAGGGATGGAGTAAAGTCAAAAGATTTGAAAGATGTTTAGGAAATAAAACTGCTAGAACTTGGTGATTAGATATGTGGAATGACAATCTAACACATACTACTAGAAATGGGTTTTACTTTCCCTTCTAATCTAACAGTAGCTATGAGTGAACCACTCTGTAGGTAATAGAACTTTAATCAGGATGAAATAGAGCTTGATGAAGAAAATGTAGGTGATTTAGGGAAAAAAGGATTTGAAGAAAGCATTAAAAAAACATTCAATCCTGTGTAGAGGATCGAAGAGAGAAGAAGTATTTGCATCCTGATGAAGTCTGACCAAGAGAAGTACAGTCAATTGACATCTAAATGAAATAAATACTGATTCTCTTAGACTAAACTTTCATTAAGTGCTGAATGTCACCCTTTGTTCACGTAAGCCTCTGGTTGTAAATGAGGGGCGAATCACCCCCCTCCCTCCAGGGGCACTTGGCAATGTCTAAAGACATTTTTGGCTATGATAACACAGGTCAGGATGTTAGCGCTACTGGAATCTCATATGTAGAGACTAAGGGTGTTGCTAAATATCTTATAATGCACAAGATAGCCCCCTACAACAAATAATTATCCAGCACTAATGTCAATAGTGCCATGTCTGAGAAACCCTAGAATTCATTGACTTAAGAAATATCAAATTAGACACCCAGACACTGTCATGTTGTAGGAGGCATGAAGAAAAGTCATAGGTCCTGCCCATGAAGAAGAAATCACTTAAATTTATTAATTTTCAGTGTAAAAGCAACTATTCAAATAATGTCACAGATAGTAATAAGACATATGTCATAAATCAGTATGTCTGTGATTGCTAGATAAATGGCATCAATAAGTGCTCAATCTATATTTTTGTAGAGTGGAGAGCAAAAGTCAGCCTAGAAAAAAAACCATACCTGTTTTGTGAACACAGCATTTCTGAGGTGTCTGGAGGAGAAATAACTTAGGATTTAGCTAAAAAAAAAAAAAAAAAAAAAAAAAAAAAAGTCATGTGAAACACAAAATATTCTATTTTGGGCAACTTCATGAGTTTTCCAGAGGAAAAAAGATACACTCCATTGCTTAAGGCCAGATTCAGGATGGTCTTATATATATTTTTTTTACCTGGAAGTGGAGTTTTGAGCAGTAAAGTGACAGAATGAAATTTATCTTTCAGAAAAAGCAATTACATGGCATTAGGTGGAACTGACTGTATATCAGAGGCACTGTGGACAAAGAAAGATATCAAGAAGGAAAAAATGTTTGAATAGTGACATTAAAGATTCTTGCAAAAAAATGGTGGCTCTGAGTAAGAAGACAAAACATATAGTAAGATCAACCTGAGAATCAGGAATGGACAGGATTACCCAAATGTTTATAAAAGCAAAGAAGGATATATAACAGAAAGCAATTTGTTTTGTTAAAGGGAATATTAAAGATCCTCATGCACGTGTAAAACTAATAAACTAGATATGCTTTTCTTTTATTAAAAAACCTTACTTACACCAACTTGACCATCATCTTCTGTGACTTTTTTTTTTTGTAAATAATAGTAGTCTCTGGTAATTAGAGGTAGAGAATGACTACATATGATTATAATGATAGGTATAGCAACTACCTTTAAGGCACCATGGAGAAATATTTCAGCTTTACCTGGCTTTTATTCCAGCACTTGGGCAACAACGGTCCTGCATAAGCTCTGTCCAGCTTCCTGTAGGTAACTTCTGACCACGGTTTGTCTCAGGTCTGTGTTGTGTGCCTCCTCCCTCCTTACCCTGGGCTTTTCCAAGTCGGATGTGCTTGATGTCCATATTTTCACAACCTGAGGGTCAATGAGAGTTAACATCCCATGTGGGCACAGTAAGGAATCAAGGACAGAAGCCAGTAGATATATGCTCCCCACCCAAACCCTGCCTACATGAGATTTCAAGGTGTAGATTATATTGTTTCTCAGGTCGTCCTATAAAATTTAAGAAACCAATCACCTCTATCAGTAGCCAACTAAAGAAGACATCTTTGCATTGCTTCTTTCTTGTTTCTGCTTCCTTCCCCTGTCACTCTCATTTGATCTCTGGGTTCAAACACCAGAATAAAGCATTTGTCCTTAACTCTGTGTTCCAAGTATGCTTTCTGAGGAACTTAGGTAAAGGCAATCATAATGACATTGATGATGATGATAACAACAACTAATACTGTGGATATATCGTTTTCGTTTTTACAGGTGAAGAAACTAAGGAAGAGAGATGTTGCCTTCATTTCCTCATAATAAGTTTAGTCACAATAAAGAAAACAACAACAAAAATAGAGTAAGTTATAATGTCTTGCTAATGAGACTACATGTTTACTCATTGACATTTCCCCTCTCCAAATAAAGCAAGATAAGCACAAGGGGAAAATAGGTGGCTACATTAAGTAGACATTTCTAGTTTGTTTTGGTCACAGATGAAACACTGATTCAGTGAACACATTACAAAGTAGACTTGTAAATTACCCATTATTTATTATCATCGCATTAACTCTAGTAGTGGAGTTATTTATTTATGTGTGACTATTATTTGAGAAGTCTTCTTCAATACCAGATTGCCTTTTAAAATTTGAGAAATAATGGCATTCTGGGGACAGAATAGCAAGCACCTTGTTGGGTGATGAGTCATGTCTTCAGGGTATATATTAGCTGTTTCTAGCAGTCCTCAGCATTTGAAGAGTATCTTAATGATGCTTCTCCAAAGCATTTTTAAAAATAGAAAATAAATGAATAAATATAAAACATTATTTACATTTCTTCCTGAGATACTTAAATTTTGTGGTTGTGACACCTTTGGCATGCCAGGCAGGATTATGTGACTCTGCAAGAACCATAGCATTATTGAACTTGGAGTACCCTCTAATGCAGAAATGACTCCAGTGGCAGAAAATATAGATCAAAACATTCAATTCCCATTGAAACACCTGGAAAGCTTTCCCAAGAAGGACGGGTACAGCAAAGACCACAATAAATACTACTAACTCCCCAGACATTGACAGGCATCCACAGGCATCAAGACCATCTGGGAAAACATGATCTCACCAAACTAAATAAGGCACCCATCACCAATTCTGGAGAGACAGAGATATGTGATCTTTCAGACAGAGAATTCAAAAGAGCTCTTTTTTGTTTGTTTGTTTGTTGTCTTTTTTTTTTTTTTTTTTTTTTTTTTGAGACAGTTTTGCTCTTGTTGCCCAGGCTGGAGTGCAATGGTGCGATCTCAGCTCACTGCAACTTCCACCTCCTGGGTTCATGCGATTCTCCTGCCTCAGTCTCCTGAGTAGGTGGGATTACAGACATGCACCACCATGCCCAGCTAAGTTTGTATTTTTAGTAGAGACAGGGTTTCTGCATGTTGGTCAGGCTGGTCTCAAACTCCCTACCTCAGGTGATTTGCCTGCCTCGGCCTCCCAAAGTGCTGGGAATACAGGCGTGAACCACTGCGCCCAACTGAAAATAGCTGGTTCGAGGAAATTCAATGATATCTAAAATAATGCAGAGAACTAATTCAGAATCCTATCGGATAAATTTAACAATGAAATGGAAATAACTAATAAGAACCAAGCAAAGACTCTGAAGCTGGAAAATGTAATTGACATACTGAAGAATGCATCAGAGTCTCTCAAGAACAGAAGTGATCAAACAGAATAAACAATTAGTGATCTTGAAGATGGGCTCTTTGGAAATGCACAGTCAGAGAAGACAAAAAACAAAGAAGAATGAAACACAACTACAAGATCTAGAAAACAGGCTCAAAGGGGCAAATGTAAAAGTTATTGGTCTTAAAGAGGAGATAGAGAGAGAGAGATCAGGGTAGAAAGTTTATTCAAGGGGATAACAGAAAACATCTCCAATCTAGAAAAAGATATCAATATTAAAGTATGAGAAAGTTATAGAACACAAAGCAGATTTTATCCAAAGAAGACTAAATCAAGACATGCGGTAATTAAACTCCTGGAGGTCAAGAATAAACAAAAGATCCTAAAAGTAGCAAGATAAAAGAAACTAATAACATACAAAGGAGATCCAATACATCTATCAGCAGGCTTTTCGGTGGAAACTTTACATGCCAGGAGAGACTGGTATGACATAGTAAAAGAGCTGAAGGAATTAAAAAACCTGTCCTAGAATAGTACAACCAGCAAAAATATTCTTCAAACATGAAGGAGAAATAAAGACTCTCCCAGACAAGAAAAACCTGAAGGATTTCATCAATGCCAGACCCGTTCTATAAGCAATGTTAAAGGGAATTCTTCAGTCTGAGTAAAAGGATATTAAGGAGCAATAAGAAATCATCTGAAGGTACAAAACTCACTGGTAATAGAAAGTATACAAAAAACACAGAATAAGACAACACTGTAATTGTGGTGTGTAAACTAGTCATATGTTGAGTAGAAAGATTAAAATATGAACCAATCAAAAATAATAACTACAGCAATGTTTCAAGGCATAGGCAGTACAATAAGAGACAAATAGAAACAACAAACAGTTTTAAAAGCCAGGAGATAAAGCTGAAGTGTGGAGTTTCTGTTTTTGTTAGTTTTTTTCTTTGTTTGTTCCTGTAATCAGTGTTAAGTTGTCATTAGTGTAAAATAATGAGTTATAAGGTATTATTCACAAGTCTCAAGGTAACTTCAAATTAAAAAACATACAACAGATACACAAAATATAAAAAGCAAAACATTAAAACCACCAGTAAAAATCACTTTCACTAAGAGGAAGACAGAAAGTAAGGAAAGAAGAAAGAAAAGATCATAAAGCAAACAGAAAACAAATAACAAAATGGCAGAGGTAAATTCTTACTTACAAATAATAACATTGAATGTAAATGGACTAAACTCTCCAATCAAAAGACTCAGAATGGCTGAATGAATTTTTTAAAAATGCCTGATGATATGTTGGCAACAAGAAACAAACTTCACCTATAAAGACACACAGAGACTGAAAATAAACAGAGAAATATATCACATGCAAATGGAAACCAAAAAAGAGCAGGGGTCATTATACTTATATGGGACACAATATATTTCAAGACAAAAGCCATTAAAAGAGACAAAGAAGGTCAATATATGATGATAAGCAGTCAATTCAATAAGAATACATACAATTATAAATATATATGCACACAACACTGAAGCACCTAGATATATAAAGCTAATTGGATTAGAGCTAAAGAGAGAGAGAGACCCAAATATGATCATAGCCAGAAATTTCAACACTACACTTTCAACAATGGACAGATTATCCAGACAGAAAATCAACAAAAAAATATGGACCTAATCTGCACTATAAACCAAATGGACCTCATAGATATGTACAGAACATTTCAACCAATGGCAGAAGAATACACATTCTTCTCCTCAGCATATTGATCATTCTCGAGGTAGACCACAGGTTATGCCACAAAATGAGTCTTAAGAATTTCAAAAAATTTAAAGTTATATCAAGTATCTTCTTTGCCCACAAAAGAGTCAATCTAAAAGTCAATAACAAGGGGGATTTTGGAGACTATGCCAAAATGTAGAAATTAAACAATATGCTCCTGAATGACCAGTGGGTTAATGAATAAATAAATAGAAAAATTTAAAACTTTTTAAAGCAAATAACAATGGAAACACAACATATCAAAATGTGTGGCATACAGCAACAGGAGTACAAAGAGTAAAGTTTAAACTATAAGTGCCTACATCAAGAAAGTATAAAAACTTCAAATATGGCCGGGTGTGGTGGCTCACGCCTGTAATCCCAGCACTTTGGGAGGCCGAGGCAGGTGGATCACGAGGTCAGGAGATCGAGACCACCCTGGCTAACACGATGAAACCCCGTCTCTACCGAAAATACAAAAAATTAGCCGGGCGTGATGGTGGGCGCCTGTAGTCCCAGCTACTCGGGAGGCTGAGGCAGGAGAAAGGCGTGAACTTGTAAGGCAGAACTTGCAGTGAGCCGAGATCGCGCCACTGCACTCCAGCCTGGGTGACAGAGCGAGACTCCGTCACAAAAAAAAAAAAAACAACTTCAAATAAACAATTTAATGGTGCATCTTAAAGAGTTGGAAAAGCAAGAGCAAATTAAACCCCAAATTAGTAGAAGAAAACAAATAGTAAAGATCAAGCAGAAATAAATGAAATTGAAATGAAAAACCAACACAAAAGATCAATGAAATAAAATATTGGTTCTTTGAAAAGATAAACAAAATTGACAAGCCTTTAGCAGACTAATTAAGAAAAAAGAGAGATGATCCAAATAAATAAAGTCAGAGAAGAATAAGGAGAATCTAGAATAGATGGAGAAATTCTTAGACATAGATGTCTGCCTACCAAGAGTAAACCATGAAGAAATTTAAAATATAAATAGAGGCTGGGCATGGTGGCTCATGCCTGTAATCCCAGCACTTTTGGGAGCCCAAGGTAGGTGGATTACTTGAGGTCCAGAGTTTGAGACCAGCCTGGCCAACATAGTGAAACCCTACCTCTACTAAAAATACAAAAGAAAATTAGACAGACATGGTGACATGCAATTGTAATCCCAGCTACTCAAGAGGCAGAGGCAGGAGAATCTCTTTAATGTAGGAGGCAGAGACTGTAGTGAGCTGAGTTTGCACCACTGCACTCCAGCCTGGGCAACAGAGTAAAACTCCATCTCAAAAAACAAACAAACAAACAAACAAAAGCATAAATAGACCAATAACAAAAAACAAGATTTAAACCATAAAAAACTGTATCACAGCAAAGAAAAGCCTGGAACCTAATGAATTCTTTGCTGAATTTTAGTTTGAAGTTGGGTAGTGTGATGCCTCCAGCTTTGTTCTTTTAGCTTAGGATGCTATATTAGTCTGTTCTCATGCTGCTGATGAAGACATACCTGAGACTGGGCAATTTTCAAAAGAAAGCCATTTAATGGACTTACAGTTCCACGTAGCTGGGGAGGCCTCAGAATCATGGTGGAGGGTGAAAGGCATGTCTCACATGGTGGCGGACAAGAGAAGGAGCTTGTGCAGGGGAACACCCCCTTATAGAACCGTTGGATCTCATGAGACTTATTCACTATCATCAGAACAGCACAAGAAAGACCTGCCCCTATGATTCAATTACCTCCCACCAGGTCCCTTCCACAATACATGGGAATTCAAGAAGAGATTTGGAGGTGGGGGAAACACAACCAAATCATATCAGATGCATTGGCTATTCAGGCTCTCTTTTGGTTCTGTATGAATTTTAAAATAGTTTTTTTCTAGTTCTGTGAAGAATGTCAATGGTAGTTTAATGGAAATGCCATTGAATGTATAAATTGCTTTGGATAGTATGGTCATTTTAATACTATTGATTCTTCCTATGCATGAGCATGGAATGTTTTTCTACTTGTTTGTGTCATCTCTGATTTCTTCGAGCAGTGGTTTGTAGTTCACCTCTCTTGTTCACTGTATTCCTCAGTATTTTATTATTTTTGTGGCAATTATGAATGGGAGTTTGTTCGTTATTTGGCTCTTGGTTTAATTGTTGTTGGTGTATAGAAATGTTAGTGATTTTGCACATTGATTTTGAGACTTTGCTGAAGTTGTTTATAACCTTAAGAGGCTTTTGGACCAAGACTATAGGGTTTTCTAGATATAGGATTATGTCATCTACAAACAGAAATAATTGGACTGCCTCTCTTCCCGTTTGACTGCCGTTTCTTTCTTTCTTTTGCTGATTGCCTGGCCAGAAGTTCCAACACTATGTTGAATAGGAGTGGTGAGAGAGGGCATTCTTGTTTTGTGCTGGCTTTCAAGGGGAGTGCTTCGAGTATTTGCCCATTCAGTATGATATTGGTTGTGGGTTTGTCACAGATGGCTTTTATTATTTTGAGGTATGTTCCATCACTACTTAGTTTATTGACAGTTTTTAAAATGAAGGAATGTTAAATTCTATCAAAACCCTTTTCTGCACCTATTGAGATAATCATGTGGTTTTTGTCTTTAGTTCTGTTTATGTGATGAATCACATTTATTGATTTGCATATGATGAACCAGCCTAGCATCTAAGACATGAATCCTACTTAATCATAGTGAATACATTTTTTGATGCTGAATTTGGTTTGCCAGCATTTTTTTGGATTTTTTGCATTAATATTCATCAAGGATATTGGCCTGAAGTTTTCTTATTTTGTTGTATCTCTGCCAGGTTGGTATCAGGATGATGCTGGTCTCATAGAATGAGTTATGGATGAGTCCTCTTCTACACTTCTTTGGAATAGTTTCAGTAGAGATGGTATCAGCTCTTCTTTGCACATCTGGTAAATTTCAGCTGTGAATCTGTCTTATTCTGAACTTTTTAAGGTTAGTAGGCTATTTATTACTACCTCAATTTGAAAACTCACTTTTGGTCTGTTCAGGAATTCCATTTCGTCCTGGTTCAGTATTGGGAAGGTGTATGTGCCTGTGAATTTATTCATTTCTTCTAGATTTTCTGGTTTACGTGTATAGAGGTATTTATAATATTCTCTGATAGCTGTTTGTATTTCTGTGGGGTCAGTGGCAACATCTCCCTTATCATTTCTGATTGTGTTTATTTGACTCTTTCCCTTTTCGTTATTAGTCTAGCTTGTGGTCTCTTTTATTCATTTATTCAAAAAAAACCAGCTCCTGAATTTGTTGGGGTTTTGAATGGTCTCTCATGTTTCTATCTCCTTCAGTTCAGCTCTGATTTTGGTTACTTCTTGTCTTCTGCTAAGTTTGAAATTTGTTTACTCTTGGTTCTCTAGTTCTTTTAGATATGATGTTAGGTTGTTAACTTAAGATCTTTCTAATTTTTTGATGTGGTCACTTAATGCTCTAAGTTTTCATCTTAACACTGCCTTAACTGTGCCCCAAAGATTCTGGTAGGTTGTATCTTTTTTACTCATTAGTTTCAAATAACTTCTTGCTTTCTTCCTTAATTTCATTATTTACCCAAAAGTCATTCAGGAGCAGGTTATTCAATTTCCTTGTAATTGTATGGTTTTGAGTTACTGTTTTCATCTTGAGTTCTAATCTAATTGTGCTATTGTCTGAAAGACTGTGTATTGTGATTTCAACTCTTTTGCATTTGCTGAGGAATGTTGTATTTCTCATTATATGATTAATTTTAGAGTAAGTAATATGTGGCAATGAGAAAAATGTATATTCAGTTGTTCTGGGATGGAGAATTCAGTAGATATTTATCAGGTTTATTTTAATCCAGAGCTGAGTTCAGGTCCTGAATATCTTTCTTAGGTTTCTGTCTCAATGATCTAATATTGACAGTGGGGTGTTAAATTCTCCCACTCTTATTGTGTGTGAGTCTAAGTCTCTCTGAAGATCTCTAAGAAATTGATTTATGAATATGGATGCTCCTGTGTTGGGTGCATATATATTATATTTAAGATAGTTAGCTCTTCTTAGGTCAGTAATAACAAGCTTCTCTGAGCTAAAGGAGGATGTTTAAAACCATAGCAAGGAAGCTAAACACTTGAAAAAAGATAGACAAATGGCTAACTAGAATAAACACTGTAGAGAAGACCTTAAATATCCTGATGGAGCTGAAACCATGGCATGAGAACTTCTTGATGCATGCACAAGCTTCAATAATCGATGCAATCAAGTGGAAGAAAGGGTATCAGTGACTGAAGATCAAATTAATGAAATAAAGTCAGAAGAGAAGTTTACAGAAAAAAGAGTAAAAAGAAACAAACAAGCCTCTTAAAAATATGGGAACATGTCAAAAGACCAGATCTACATCTGATTGGTGTACCTGAAAGTGATGGGGAGAATGGAACCAAATTGGAAAACACTCTTCGGGATATTACCCAGGAGAACTTCCCCACCCTAGCAAGGCAGGCCAACATTCAAATTCAGGAAATACAGAGATCGCCACAAAGATACTCCCCAAGAACAGCAACCCCAAGACACATAATTGTCAGATTCACCAAGGTTGAAATGAAGGAAAAAACGTTAAGGGCAGCCAGAGAGAAAGGTCAGGTTACCAACAATGGGAAGTCCATCAGACTTAACAGTGGATCTCTCAGCACAAACTCTACAAGCCAGAAAAGAGTGGGGGTCAATATTCAACATTCTTAAAGAAAAGAATTTTCAACCCAGAATTTCATATCCAGCCAAACTAAGCTGCATAAGTGAAGGAGAAATAAATTTCTTCACAGACAAGCAAATGCTGAGAGATTCTGTCACCACCAGGCCTGTCTTACAAAAGCTCCTGAAGGAAGCACTAAACATAGAAAGGAACAACTGATACCAGTCACTGCAAAAACATGCATATTGTAAAGACCATCAATGCAAGGAAGAAACTACATCAACTAATGGTGAAAATAACCAGCTAACATCATAATAACAGGATCAAATTCACACAAAACAATATTAACCTTAAATGTAAATGCGCTAAATGCCCCTATTAAAAGACATAGACTGGAAAATTGGATTAAAAAGAGTCAAGACCCATCAGTGTGCTGTATTCAGGAGACCCATCTCACATGCAGAGACACACATAGGCTCAAAATAAAGGGATGGAGGAAGATCTACAAAGCAAATAGAAAGCAAAACAAACAAACAAACAAAAACCAGGGGTTACAATCCTAGTCTCTGATGAAATAGACTTTAAACCAACAAAGATCAAAAGAGACAAAGAAGGCCATTACTTAATGGTAAATGGATCAATTCAACAAGAAAAGCTAATTATCCTAAATATATATGCACCCAATACAGGAGCACCCAGATTCATAAAGCAAGTCCTTAGAGACCTACAAAGAGACTTAGACTCCCACACAATAATCATGGGAGACTTTAACACCCCACTGTCAACAGTAGACAGATCAACGAGACAGAAAGGTAACAAGGATATCCAGGAATTGAACTCAGCTCTAAACCAAGCGGACCTAATAGACATCTACAGAACTCTCCACCGCAAATCAACAGAATATACACTCTTCTCAACACCACATCGCACTTATTCCAAAATTGACCACATAGTTGGAAGTAAAGCACTCCTCAGAAAATGTACAAGAACAGAAATTATAACAAACTGTCTCTCAGACCACAGTACAATCAAATTAGAACTCAGGATTAAGAAACTCACTCAAAACTGCACAGCTACATGGAAACTGAACAACCTCCTCCTGAATGACTACTGGGTACATAACGAAATGAAGGTAGAAATAAAGATGTTCTTTGAAACCAATGAGAACAAAGACACAACATACCAGAATCTCTGGGACACATTTAAAGCAGTGTGTAGAGGGAAATTTATAGCACTAAATGCCCACAAGAGAAAGCAGGAAAGATCTAAAAACAACACCCTAACATCACAATTAAAAGAACTAGAGAAGCAGAGCAAACACATTCAAAAGCTAGCAGAAGGCAAGAAATAACTAAGATCAGAGTAGAACTACAGGAGATAGAGACACAAAAAAAACTTCAAAAAATCAATGAATCTAGGAGCTGGTTTTTTAAAAAGATCAACAAAGTTGATAGACCACTAGCAAGAATAATAAAGATGAAAAGAGAGAAAAATCAAATAGATGCAATAAAAAATGATAAAGGGAATATCACTACCGATCCCACAGAAATACAAACTACCATCAGAGAATACTATAAACACCTCTACAAAAATAAACTAGAAAATCTAAAAGAAATGGATAAATTCCTGGACACATATACCCTCCCAAGAATAAACCAGGAAGAAGTTGAATTCCTGAATAGACCAATAACAGGCTCTGAAATTGAGGCAATAATTAATAGCCTACCAACAAAAAAAGTTCAGGACCAGACAGATTCACAGCCGAATTCAACCAGTGGTACAAAGAGGAGCTGGTACCATTCCCTCTGAAATAATTCCAATCAATAGAAAAAGAGGGAATCCTCCCTAACTCATTTTATGAGGCCAGCATTATCTTGATACCAAAGCCTGGCAGAGACACAACAAAAAAAAAGAGAATTTTAGACCAATATCCCTGATGAATACCAATGCAAAAAAAACTCAATAAAATACTGGCAAACTAAATCCAGCAGAACATCAAAAAGCTTATCCACCACGATCACGTTGGTTTCATCCCTGAGATGCAAGACTGGTTCAACATACACAAATCAATAAATGTAATCCATCTTATAAACAGAACCAAAGACAAAAACCACATGATTGTCTCAATAGATGCAGAAAAGGCTTTTGACAAAATTCAACAGCCCTTCATGCTAAAAACTCTCAATAAATTCAGTATTGATGGGACGTATCACAAAATAGTAAGAGCTATTTATTACAAACCCACAGCCAATATCATACTGAATGGGCAAAAACTGGAAGCATTCCTTTTGAAAACTGGCACAAGACAGGGATGCCCTCTCTCACCCCTCCTATTTAACATAGTGTTGGAAGTTCTGGCTAGGGCAATCAGGCAGGAGAAAGACATAAAGGGTATTCAATTAGGAAAAGAGGAAGTCAAATTGCCCCTGTTTGCAGATGACATGATCGTATATTTAGAAAACCCCATCATCTCAGCCCAAAATCTCCTTAAGCTGATAAGCAACTTCAGCAAAGTCTCAGGATACAAAATCAATGTGCAAAATTCACAAGCATTCCTATACACCAATAACAGACAAACAGAGAGCCAAATAATGAGTCAACTCCCATTCACAATTGCTTCAAAGAGAATAAAATACATAGGAATCCAGCTTACAAGGGATGTGAAGGACCTCTTCAAGGAGAACTACAAACCACTGCTCAACAAAATAAAAGAGGACACAAACAAATGAAAGAACGGACCATTCTCATGGATAGAAAGAATCAATATCGTGAAAATGGCCATACTGCCAAAAGTAATTGATAGATTCAATGCCATCCCCATCAAGCTACCAGTGACTTTCTTCACAGACTTGGAAAAAACTGCTTTAAAGTTCATATGGAACCAAAAAAGAGCCGATATTGCCAAGACAATCCTAAGCCAAAAGAACAAAGCTGGAGGCATCATGCTACCTTACTTCAAACAATACTACAAGGCTACAATAGCCAAAACAGCATGGTACTGGTACCAAAATAGAGATATAGACCAATGGAACAGAACACAGCCCTCAGAAATAATACCACACGTCTACAACCATCTGATCTTTGACAAACCTGACAAAAACAAGAAATGGGGAAGGGATTCTCTATTTAATAAATGGTACTATGAAAACTGGCTAGCCATATGTAGAAAGCTGAAACTGGATCCCTTCCTTACATCTTATACAAAAATTAATTCAAGATGAATTACTTAAATGTTAGATCTAAAACCACAAAAATCTTAGAAGAAAACCTAGGCAATACCATTCAGGACATAGGCATGGGCAAGGACTTCATGACTAAAACAGCAAAAGCAATGGCAACAAAAGCCAAAATTGACAAATGGGATCTAATTAGACTAAAGAGCTTCTGCACATCAAAAGAAACTACCATCAGAGTGAACAGGCAACCTACAGAATGGGAGAAAATTTTTGCAGTCTACCCATCTGACAAACGGCTAATATCCAGAATTTACAAAGAACTTAAACAAATTTACAAGAAAAAAATCAAACAACCCCATCAAAAAGTGGGCAAAGGATATGAACAGACACTTCTCAAAAGAAGACATTTATCCAGCCAACTGACACATGAAAAAAATGCTCATCATCACTGGCCATCAGAGAAATGCAAATCAAAACCACAATGAGATAACATCTCACACCAGTTAGAATGGCAATCATTAAAAAGTCAGGACAACAGGTGCTGGAGAGGATGTGGAGAAATAGGAACACTTTTACACTGTTGGGGGGACTGTAAACTAGTTCAACCATTGTGGAAGACAATACGGCAATTCCTCAAGAATCTAAAACTAGAAACACCACCTGACCCAGCCATCCCATTACTGGGTATATACCCAAAGGATTGTAAATCATGCTTCTGTAAAGACATATGCATGAGTATGTTTATCGTGGCACTATTCACAATAGCAAAGACTTGGAACCAACCCAAATGTCCATCAATGACAGACTGGATTAAGAAAATGTGGCACATACACACAATGGAATACTATGTAGCCATAAAAAAGGATGAGTTCTTCTCCTTTGTAGAGACATGGATGAAGCTGGAAACCATCATTCTGAGCAAACTATCGCAAGGACAGAAAACCAAACACTGCATGTTCTCACTCATAGGTGGAAATTGAACAATGAGAACACTTGGACACAGAAAGGGGAACATCACACACTGGGGCCTGTCATGGCATGGGGGGCAGCGGGAGGGATAGCATTAGGAGAAATACCTAATGTAAATGACGAGTTAATGGGTGCAGCACACTAACATGGCACTTACACATATATGTAACAATCCTGCACCTTGTGGTACCTGTACCCTAGAACTTAAAGTATAATTTTAAAAAAAGAAAAACTAAAATAAAAAAAAAATAAATCCTGAAAAAAATTACAAACCAAAATATCTATGAGAGAAGTATGGAAATAAATTCCGGCAGGAAAAAAGGTATCATGTAAGCTAACTGAATTATATTGTGTAACCTAAATGAATTAAATATTAATTTTTTTGACTAACTCTTACTCTAACTATTGTAGCTCACAAATTACAATAATTTCTGGCTGCTTTTAAACTACATATATGATTCTGATAGAAGGAGAAACTTTCTAACATAAATAGAGATGACCCTTGAGGAACATGGGTTTAACTGCACATATCCAATTAGACATAGATTTTTTTTTCAACCAAACACAGATCGCAAATACAGCCTTCCTGGGGTGTAAAACCTGCACATCTGGAAAGCCAACTTTTTCTATACACAGATTCCACAGGGCCAAGTGTGAGACTTCACCATGTATAGGTTTGGGTCTACGTGGAAGTCCTGGTACCACTGCCCCGCCTGTACTGAGGGTCGAGTGTACTATGCATGAGAGATTTCTGCCTTAAAATGGCATCTAATGATTCCCAAATTCCCCACAAAAGCATTTGTAAATACTCTGGAAAATGCAAAAATGTATAATGCTACAAAAATTTGGTCCGCACAAATGTATTTACTTACCTAAGGAAACCAAATTGAAAAACGAAATGAGTAGCCCTCCATGCAGTATTTGCCTGAAAATATGTCTTTGGTTCTCCTCAGACCTCACCCAAGTGCCATGGGAAATAGCTCAGGGGAACGGCTAAGAGCAAAGACCCTGGAGTAAGGCTGTGCTCGTAAGTATGAATCAGATGCATTCGAAGTTGACATCCTGGTTTTATGGCAACTTGGTGCAAACACCAGTGATACTATTTTTACAGAAGGTTAGAGGGGGGAGAAAAGAGAATTCATAGGCCCTTGAATATTTTCTACATGTGGAAACAAATGACAAATATTGTCTGGCTAACTAAAAGCCAAAAGTTAAAACCAAAATATACAGAGTTAAGGATTAGAGAAAAGGAAACAGATAGGAATAGCCTTAGGAATTCAAAATTAGAGGAACAATGTAGATCACTGTGAGGTGGCTTCTTTCTTAGCAGTTAATTTGGATACATTAATCATAATCAACTCTTTTTAATCAGAAATTGGGATTTCCTGAGGACTTTTCATTAATTGCAAACCAGAGCAGTAGGCAAATTATTCTTCACTGTAGATCAGAGTATTCCTTTGTGGGTTATGTTCGTATCCCACAAAATGAAGTTCAAATAGAATTTTTACTGAATTTTGCTATCACATTACCACACATCCCCCATTAATTCATTACTGCTAATAGGATACATGTGTGTTCCTCAAATGGTAGCCCATGAAATGACTGAGCTAATGAGTAAAAGTGAGCTTCTACAGGTACAGCTGGGAGCATGCAGGGGAATGGTGTAAGGGCTGTTGTTCTATTCGGCACAGAAGCAGTTAAGCGAGCTTCATATTCTCCTCTATTTTGCACTGGCTTTTAATGACATTAAATCGAATTATATTTTCTTAGAAGATTTAATGTTTAGCTTTTCTAATTTTACCTTCATAATGAAATTGAAGTAGGGCTGTGTGCAGTCATTTGGATGAAATTGAAAGTGCCATCAGTTACACACTCTAAACAAAATAGCAGCCTTTCTGTTTAACTTTAGTAAATGGTCTCATAGTTTCACATAAAAACTTTCTACCTCTTTTGTTGGAATTTGACTAAAAGCTTTGAAACTACAAGCACAGTTGCTTATCACAAATGGAGAATTCCCAGAAACAAAAGCTTATCTTAATGCAGTTATTCAAATTAAAATGTTTGTATTTGATGACACACATATTCGAGGACAATCGCCCACCTTTTTTATGTTTACATTTAGTAATTCATGTCCTTTCTGTTTCAAGGCAGCTTCACTGGTACAGTGGTTTCCAGAGTCACTTCTCACTGTCATCATGAACTTCTTAAAAACTCAGTGAGAGGAGCAGCCTTGCGCAGAGAAAGGCACCAGTGTGAAAGTCAGTGACCAAAATGTTTTTCAGGTTCTGAAGCTACTAAGCAGACATCATTGCCCAAATTCTTTAATTCTCCAAGCCTCCCGTTTCTTCAACTATAAGGTTAAGTACCAATAGTAATTATTAGGGATGTTATTACTGTTATTCTGAAAATAACAGTAAGTAGCTAATATTTACTGGGTATTTGCCACGTGGCACATTGCGAGCTGGGCACTGGTCTCTATAAGATCTCATTTCATTACCATGAAAGCTTTAGATACAGTCCATGATTTCCTCATTTTGCTGATGACGACATTGAGATTCAGAGAGGTTTAGAAATTTATGTAAGCTCTCACAGCTAGCAAAGGTCAGAACCAGAAAGTTAAATAAGGTCTGAATTAAGAATAAAAGACATTAAAAGACCCTTTAAGTTCCAAATTTCACAGTAAAATAGGAGTCACTGACTGAATTTTAACTTTACATAAACACAAGACTTCTTTTCAAAAAGTATCACATGAAAATTATACTTATGAAACATCCATATTTCTAAAACTAATTTCCTGTTGGAATATCTTTATAATTATATCGAACATAGTTTAATTTATAAAGTTATTTTAGATGCACAGCTACCATTTGAAAGGAGAATGACCTGTAATTTTTATATAAAATACCATGCAGTGTAATATTACTCTCGTTAATTTTCAATTAACAATTTGCCTTTTTTAAATCATGTCTCCAATTACTGTGTGTGCCCTTTTTCAGCTGTGCAACTGCAATCTTTGACTGAAGTGTAATTTCATTATTTGTAAAGGCAGAAACAATGGAACTGTCTGTGCTCATATTAATTTTAGTAGAGCATGCACTCTAAAATGTTTAGCCAGAGCAACAAAGTTTATGTCAATCCTGGTTATTATCAGCCTAGAAATCTCTAGGACTTAGAATCCATTGCAAAGCCAAATTAAAGGTTTGTGTCTCTTGGTAAAGCAGGACTCTCTCACTTATTACATTTCAGAGAAAAATAAACTGCTTATATAGTTTTCTTCACAACATGTTGGAACTTATCCTTATGCCTCTGCTCACACTGAGTTGGGCTTAAAATATTTCCTCCTCCTTTGTAAAGTTTTAGATATCCTTTTATTTATTCTTTAAGACTAATGTTTGTGTCACCTTCTAAAACTTCTTCTTTATTGCCCTACTAAAATCCACACATACCTAGTCCCAGGCAAAATGATGTTCCTTTATAAAGATCTTTATTGCTACACATATGGCATTATGGTACAATTAATAGTTTATATGTCATTCTTCCTTACAAGACAGAATATTGCTTCAGGAAGGTTTTTCGTTTTTTTAAGTGACAGCCTCTCTATGCACCTAGGCTGGACTGCAGTGGTTACTCATGGGCACAATTATGGGACATTATATTCTTGAAATCCTGAGCAAAGTGATCCTCCTACCTTGGCCTCTGGAGTAGCTGGAACTACAGCGATGCATCACCATGATTAGCTTCAGGCAGCTTTTGAGTGTAGAAGAATAACCCAGTAGTTGCCTGATCTAGGCTGCCTTTTTGGCCTGTTCTGCATCACGCTGTGGGTCAGACTGGATATGAGTCCTTGCTTAGATCTGTCTGTGTATTACTTCTGGGGCCCAGTTTCTACTTATGGTGATGGGGGAACAATCAGTAAATCAACCTGCACTACACAAGCACATTTTGTGCAACTGCTTTCATCACATCTGCTAACATTGTTTTGGCAAAAGCAAATCATATGAGCAAACCCGACATCGGGGGCAGCCCAAGATGAGGCCGTGAATGCATATTATCACAACAAGGAAGTGAACAGTTGTGACCAATAGGTCAAATACTAGAGAATAACAACCACTTCTCATTTATCTTTATTTGTATATCCAGTGCCTGGGACTATACTTGACCATTGTGAGTCCTCAAGACATGTTTGAAGACTGAATGCTCTGATACTGCTGATAGGGTTCCCACACTCATTCGTGTTGTGAGGCATACTCCAAACCACATCAAACTACCAAAGATTTGAAACACAGGATGTTGAACTCTTCATTTCTATTTATTGAGACACTCAACAGCTTCCAAACAGAAATACAAAGATAGAGATTTTCATACAGTAAACTGTTAGGTTATAATTTGGGCAGAAGAACATAAAGTTGTAGCCTTAGACATGGAATTTATTCATTTCCATTTGGGGCCTATTGTTTTCCAAAATGGCTACAACAATACCTCCTTTCCCACGTGCCCCTTTGCAATAGGACCATGCCACCCATCCCAGCAAGGGATACAGTCTCTTTCTACATTTCTTCAATCTAGGATATCCTTGCAACTTGCTTGACCAGTAGCATATGGTGGAAGTGACCCTATGCAGTTATGGGTCTACAATTTAAGAGGTCTTGCAATATTTTTCTTAGTTTCTGCAGAATTTTATCTTTTACGTAAAGAAACATGGGTGAGACAACTGAATGATGAGCGACCATGTGAAGAGAGCCAAGACACTTGGAGGAGGACCAAAAGACACTGCCAACATTCACCACCAGCAGACCATCCTGGATCCCTTGGTCCCATTTGAAATTTCTCAGCCAATACCAGGTGAAACAGAGACAAGCCATACCCTCTGCACACTGCCTGAATTCCTGACCCACAGAATCATGAGTAATAAAACAGTTATTTTAAGTTTCTAAGTTTTGGAGTGGTTCATAATACAGCAATAGATAACTAAAGGAGTTCAAAGCTACTCCTAAAAGAAGAGAGAAAATTGATATCGAGAACTCTGACATAAACCAGCTGGAATCATTTTAAAAATAACCGTTACAGAAATGCTACATCTGAAATAATGAACACTTTGAATTGATACCTAAAAAAATAAGCACAGAAAATTTCAGACTAAAAGATAGCCAACCTCCAAATATTTCTTGTCTAAACATGATATGTGGATACAAATATTGTTCACTTCGACTTTTTTAGAAAAATCATCAAAATGTCAAAGCATTTTAAACATTTATAAATATGATACAAATAATAGATTTAAGTATATTATAACTTTAAGTGTTTTCACTTTTATATAAATAATCTTTGTTCCATTAAAAAAAACTTCAATTTCTATAAACATTTAAACTCATATAAAAATAGTTATTAGTAAGTAAGTAAACCAGGAGATGAATTCCCAGCAAAATTCAACTAGCTATTTTTGGGAAAGTCCACTGATAATATGAACTTAAGATTAACTGATCTTCTGAAAGGTGCAATTTCAAATCAAGCAGAAGAGGTAACATTTTTTAGGAATTCTTTTTTTCCATTTTAGTGAGATAAAAACTCACTCATTTAGATGCCAAAATCATTTAAAGCTTGTGTAATGAATGTAAAAATAAATATACTTTAAGATTGAATTCAATTCCACCTGAATATATTATAGGGAGAATATGTCACATCCAATATTGAGGGAAACATGAAGCTTCTTAGGAAATGTAAACGTTTCTACTTTAGCAAGTCTAATCTGATTCATCATCATCAGTGTGTCCCCTCCACCGAGACCAAAAAAAAAAAAAAGAAGAAGAAATAGTTTGGAAAGAGTCCAAAGATCATTAAAAGTGAACCAAAAAAAAAGCCTGTTAATTTTGCATTTTGACTATAGAATTAGCAACAGGATGGCATTTTAATTAAGGTTACACTCATTTTATATTATATTTTCTAATCTGTTATTGTTATGAGGCATATGTGCTTCTGGCAACATGATGAAGAGAATCTCTCTGAATATTCATCTTTCCTCCTGAGTGAAAATGCTCATGATTTCTATGGCAGGACTAGTGGGGGCCATGGAGTGAAGTGGTATAACCAAGAGTTGGAAGAACCACACACAGAAAAAAAATTCCAACTTTCATAGCAGATAAGACATCTAAAGCCTAGTGACAGTAAACAACATATTCAAGATCACCCAATATTACTAATTAAGTCAGCAACAATGACAAGACAAGACCTTAAAAGAAAATTTATCATGACATAATTCACACACCTCTTAACTGAAGTGGCCTTATAAAGGATTAGAACCGAATAGCCACATGTTGTTTGAATAGTGAGTTAAAAGAGAGCAGTACTTTGCTGAAACAATGGCTTAAGGAAGCAGTGAGGCACATCTTCAAACAACATGCTGTGGCTGTGACTGGCAGGGAAACAAGTGACTGATAGACTGGCTTGCACACTACATTCAAAGATGAGTGGATCCTTCTAAACAAAGCTTTCAACTGTCCATAGTACCCAAAGAGAGAAGTCAAGACACAACACGCACCACAAAAAGCCCACATCACTGACCATCAGGAAATCATTGTTATCTGAGTACCAAATAAGGAAAGACTCTAAGGCATGCTTTCTACTTTCTTGCTCCTTTAGATGAGGTGTGACCGTGTGACTGGCATTCACCAAGAATACAAATAGAAGTGGCATGAAATACTTTGGGGTGGAAATTTTAAGTGTGAGTAGGCAGTTTGCATAAGAGAATAAATTCAGTTTGATAATGCATAAAAACAGCAAGAATTCTAGCAACCTGAGAGGAAAAGTCAACCATCTCTAACTATTGAGTGATAAAGGCTGTACTTTGAGTAAGACTATTAATAGAGGGTGAGAAGTAGAAGCCAGGTACACAAACATGACATCGAACTACAGAAGGCAGTGGGACAAGAATACTTCACAATGAAAAGGTGAATCAGGAGAGAACAAAGTGAACAGGTATTCAAACAAAACCAGATTCAAAATTTGAGAAAATAGTTTGTGTCTCTCTACACGATAAAATAAAAATTTTATTAGAACTTTATTAGCTTTACACTATACTTCTGCTTGCCAATTAGGCTCTTTCATTTCATCACATAATGGTGGGATTTCTTTTTTTTTTTTTGAGACGGAGTCTGCCTTCTGCCGCCCAGGCTGGAGGAGAGTGCAGTGGCCAGATCCTCAGCTCACTGCAAGCCCGCCTCCCCGGTTCACGCCATTCTCCTGCCTCAGCTCTCCCGAGTAGCTGGGATTGTGCTCGCCATCTCAGCCCCAGCTAGTTTTTATTTTAGTAGAGGACGGGTTTCACCGTGTTCGCCAGGATGGTCTTGATATCTTGGACTCGCGGATCCACCCCGCCTCGCCTCCCAAAGTGCTGGGATTACAGGCTTGAGCCAATCACAAATGCCAGGATTTCCTTTTTAAAACACTGTATAAACTCAGCTGGGGTACAAGTGCACTCCTTTCTACATGTAGATTGTGTAGTGGTGAAGGAGCTTTGTGCACCCATCAATTCAAATAAGGCAGCATGCAACTGGCTAAGCAATTTCTCATCATCCACCCTCATTTCATCCCCTCACCCTTCCAAGTATCCATTGTCTATCATCCATCACATCACATAATGCAGGATTTCTTTTGCCACCATTAAAGTCCACTCCAGAGCAAGACCCTGACACAAAAAAAAAAAGAAAAAAAAAGTCAGAAAAGAAATTAAAAAGTTACAAATATTTATACACTTTCTAACTGTTATTCAAAGTTATACTCCCCAGAGTAAGCAAACCAGAAAAACAGCATCAAGTATATGGTGTTGTTCTGCCCAATTTAGTTTCTGTTGGTGTGGTACATCTCATGAAATAGATGGCCTCTAAAGTGCTTGTCAGTTTTAGAATATGATGAATCTAGATTTCAATAATGAAGTATTCCAGAAGCTGAATATACCAGGAGTCTCACCTCACAGATATGTATATATTTACAATTGCTTTAGTTTGATCTAGTGCTTACTATCATGTTGGCTACTATGTACTCTCTGCTAGCTTTAAAGTTCTGTATTCACTTGAAATGCCCGTCTTATAAAAAGTAGTGGTATATTATGACATACAGTGATTTTAGGGAACTCCACTGAAGAAATAAATTTAAAATTCTGTTATGTAAGATTTTAAAAATCAAAACTACTGGGACTTTTCCCAGAGATTATCATTATTCCTTTTTACTAATAATAATTTCTACCCCTTATGGACTGTATCACTATGTTCACGTTCAACTAGACAATGGTGAGGTTGAAATCTAAAGACATTTTTCAAAGGAAGACTGTACTCTTTTCTTTGTGGCACACTGCCTCTATTTTATTAAGCAAGGGTAACTAAAAGGTTGTCTTACAATCTTACAAAAGGTGGTCTGTCAGATTCCTTCCCTTATTCTTAGCTGATTTTAATTGTTGTAGTAGATTTGTTTTTGTTTCATGGGTTTTATGTTTTTCTTTACACCTGTTTGTTCTTGGTTTCATTATCAGTAATTTCTTAAATTTGGAGGGGGGTTGGTCAGACAGTTATCTAGCCTCTGGAGACTCAACTATGGTCCCTTCTCTCAATGATTTTAAGATCTAGTGAAAAAAATCACTACCTGGTAAAGCTAAAGTACAGGCTTTCTTCACTGTTCTCTGAGTATGCGTGATTGTCAGATATATCAACTTTCAGATAATGAAAGCATGGCACCATTGTTTTCTCTAAGAGTTGAGGATGAGGTGAGGAAAATCATCAATATCGGCTGAATTTCTACGATTCCAGGATTCCTATAAAGCATGGACAAGGTGTCATAGATAGGGTATAAGTGGAAGGCAGGATGTAGAGTTCCACTTGTACGTGAAACTCTGAGCTTTTGATTCCTGACACATAATTGGATATAAACAGCTTTTCTATTTGTAAAGGGGAAGGCATTAGGAGCTTTTCAGTATACCCTTCCATGTCTAAAAATGAAAATGGGGGAGGTATCTTTTGGTCCAAAACACCAAGAAAAACAAAACTAATAACTTCCAAACAGGATTAATATGTTATGTCTACAGAAGAAGAGAGGTGACTAATAAATTTTACATCTCAATGTACTCTCTTATTTTAATATGAATGTGTAGTATATGGCTTTCTCACAGGATTCTCAGAACACATTTTCAATGTTCTCTGAGGACTTCTTGCGTTTTTTTAATTGATGGGATAAAGTGGGTACAGAGAACAAATAAGCACATGGAGTTTCAAAGGCTGCTTTGAAGCATACTCCATTAAGTGCCTATTATATGTAATTTCAAATGGAGGGCCATAAAATCCTATAAGCACCTTTTAATTTAATTTAGTCCATAATTAATTCATAATTTAATTCATATTTTAATAGGGCTAGTTTTAGGCTTCATATTTATAGAAAACAATAAAAATTGTGATTAATATCGGGAAAAAAATCAGAAGAAGGCCAAAGATAACATCCATTGCAAAGGCATTTTTGAGAAGAAGAGTGTATAATACCCATTGCAAAAGAGCTCATAAACACTAACTCTATAACTAGTGTTTAAAATAAGAGGTTTAGAGAAGCCAAATAAATAATTCCCAAGTAGAAGGAGCAGAAAAACTTCATTTATACAGTGCCAGGATATTAGTCTGGAATCAACATGTAGAAAATCCCAGACAAGGATATGAAGAAGATTGTTAAAACAAGGCTATTTAAGAATGGAAAAACAAAACTCCCTGTTAGGCAAAAAATTTTCCTTTCCTTAGGGAATTAGAGGGGTCAATTAATTATCTGCCCTCTTCATCAACTTTATAAAACATTTTTTTGAGTCCTTACTAGGACCAGCACTTACGCTATGATAGCATCCCATTGATCGTGTCATTTAGTATTAACAATAGCACTTGCAGATCATAACTGTCATTATCTCTCCATTTTTCCTGGTGAGGAAACTAAAGCTTTAAGATATTTCTAAATACTCAAGTTTGAGAATATATTTTTATAATTTTATGACAATAATAGAACAAAAAAGGTGTCAGGAAATGGAGCTATAGTGAAACAATTTTTATTTTTCTTGAGGTGGAGTCTCACTCTGTCACCCAGGCTGGAGTGCAGGGACGTGATCTCGGCTCACTGCAACCTCTTCCTCCCAGGTCCAAGCAATTTTCCTGCCGCAGCCTCCCAAGTAGCTGGGATTACAGGCACGTGCCACTACACCTGGCCAATTTTTTGTATTTTTAGTAGAGAAGGAGTTTCACCATGTTACCCAGGATGGTCTTGATCTTCTGACCTTGTGATCTGCCTGCCTTGGCCTCCCAAAGTGCTGGGATTACAGGTGTGAGCCACCTCGCCTGGCTTAGTGAAACACAATTTTTATACAGTTTTGAAATCAAGTTTGTATTAATCCAAACTGGGTATTTCAAAGTTATAATTATTAACTATAATCTCTAGGGCAACTAATAACAAAATATCTTTTAAAATATAGTAAAAGTGGCAATAAGGAAATTAAAGTGACACACTAGAAAATGTCTATTTTTTAAAAAATAGGGCAGAAATGGAGGAATCAAGGAACAAAAAAGACATGAAACACAAACTAAGGGAGGAAACCACCCCTCATATTGTCTTATGCCAATTTCTGCCTCCAAAGAAAGAAAAAGTAAAAACTAAAAGGCAGAAATGAAATCCACAAGCAGACAGCCTGGCGCTGCACCCTGGGCCTGGTGGTTAAAGATCGACCCCTGACCTAATCGGTTATGTTATTTATAGATTACAGACATTGTATAGGAAAGCACTGTGAAAATCCCTATCCTCTTTTGTTCCGATCTAATTACCGGTGCACGCAACCCCCAGTCACGTACCCTCTGTTTGCTCAATCAATCACGACCTTCTCATGTGCACCCCCTTAGAGTTGTGAGCCCTTAAAAGGGACAGGAATTGCTCACTCAGGGAGCTCGGCTCTTGAGACAGGAGTCTTGCCAATGCCCCCGGCCGAATAAACCCCTTCCTTCTTTAACTCAGTGTCTGAGGAGTTTTGTCTGCGGCTCGTCCTACTACAAAACCAATACCAACATGGTGAACATAAATCCAACCTTTTCAGTAAAAGCATTAAATGCAAATGGATGAAACACTTCATTCAAATGACGGAGATTAATGAAATAAATAAAAGGAAAAATAATTGAATTATATACTATCTACAAGAGACACACATTAGATTCAAAGATGTATAAGTTAAAATTCAAGGATGAAACAGTGTATATCATGCAAATAGTAAATAAAAGAGAACTAAAGTAGCTATATCAATGTAAATCATTCACAAACTCTTCCAAAAAAATAGAAGATGAGAAACACTTCCCAGTTTATCTTATTTGACCAGTATTACCATAATACCAGTCCAAAGAAATCATAACCCCCAAAAATATAAAATAGACTGTAAAAGAAAAAGTGAAACCAGAGACAAAAATGGGCATACTGTAATGATAAAACAGACAAGCCATCAGGAAGACAAAACAATTAAAAACATGTATGCACTAACAAAAGGACCTCAAATACATGAAGCAAAAAAACAACAGTATTGAATAGAGAAATGGACAATTCAACAAAACAATTTATGACTTTAATACCTCACTTTCAGTAATGGGTAGAAAAACTAGGAAAAATATCAGCCAGGAAACAGATGCTTGAACAATAATGTAAACCAACTATATCTAACAGAAATATATAGAATATTGCCCAACGATGGCAGAATACACATTCTACTTAAGTATGCCTGGAACATTCTCTATTATAGACCACATGTTAGGTCATAGTCAAGCCTCAATAAATATAAAATGATTAAAATCATACGAAGTGTGTTTCTCAACCACAATGGAATGAAATTAAAAATCACCTACCAAAATAAATTTGGGAAATTTACAAATATGTAAAAATTAAACAACATGCTTGTAAAAGAAGGGTCAAAGAATAAATCTCAGGCAAATTATAAATATGTTTAGATGAATGAAAGCAAAAACAAAACATCACCAAAATTTACAAATGCTGCTAAAGCAGTCCTTAGAGGAAAATTTACAGTTGTAAATGCCTGTGTTATAAAGGAAAGTTCTTAAATCAAAAGCACAGTCTTCTACCATAGGAAACCAAAGAAAATAAAAAGAGAGAGAGAGAGGAAACTAAAACCAAAGCAAGCAGAATGAAGGAAATAATAAAGATTCAAGCATAAACAAGTAAAATAGATAATACAAAAAACAACTTTAAAAATAAACAAAATCATATTTGCTTATTTGAAAAAGTCAGCATTGTCTGGCTGTGGTGGCTCCTGCCTGTAATCTCAACACTTTGGCAGGCCAAGATAGGTGGATCACTTGAGGCCAGGAGTTCGAGACCAAACTGGCCAATATACATCTCTACTAAAATACAAAAATTAGCTGGGCGTGGTGGCACGTGCCCTATAATCCCACCTATTTGGAAGGCTGAAGCAGGAGAATCGCTTGAACCAGGGAGGTGGAAGTTGCAGTGAGCCAAGATTGCACCACTGCACTCCAGCCTGGGTGACACAATGAAACTCTGTCCTGTAAAAATAAAGGAAAAGTCAACAATGGCAAACCTTTAGCTAGAGTGACAATGAGAAAAATAGAAGATTCAAGTTATTAAAATCAGGAGTGAAAAAAGGGACATCACTGCCAAACTTATAGAACTTTCATTTTGAAAGATTATAAGAAAATGATTTGAACAATTGTATGCAAAAATTTTGACAACCTAGATGAAATGGACAAATTTCTGAAAAGATGCAAAACTGATTCTAAAAGAAACAGAAATCTGAGTAGATCTATAATAATTAGAAATATTGAATTAACAATTTTTAAAATTCCATAAGAAAAGCCCAGACTTGGATGGCTTCACTGGTTCAGTTTACTAAATATTTTTAAATGAGTTAACATCAATCCTTCACAAACTCTTCCAAAAAAAAATAGAAGATGAGAAAATACTTCCCATTTTATTTTATTTGACCAGTATTACCATAATACCAAACCAAAGAAATCATAACAACAAAGAAACCCACAAACCAATGTTTCTTATGTATATTAATGCAAAATCTTCAAATGTCAGCAAACCAAAGTGACACTTTAAAAAAATTATATACCATGACTAACTGGGATTTATCTCAATAGTACAAATTTGACTTGATATATGAAAATCAACTAATGTGATACACCATATTAGCGCAATGAAAACTAAAAGCACATGATCATTTCTATAGATAAAGTAAAATCCTCTGACATAAGCCAACACTGCTTCATGATAAAAACACTCATCAAACTAGAAACAGAAGGAAACTTTTTCAACTACGTAAAGGCCATCTGCAAAATAACAGCAGCTAAAATTATATCTAATTGTGAAAAATTGAATGCTTTCCTTCTAAAATCAGGAAATAGAAATAAAATCATCCCTATTCATGATCTTCTATTTAGAAAATACTAAGAAATTGACACAAAAAATGTTAAAACTAATAAGTACAGCAAAGTTGCAGAATACAAGCTCAATATACAAAGATTAATTGTATTTTTGTACATTACTAACATATAATCCAAATAAGAAATTAAGAAAACAATTATATTTACAAAAGCATCAGAATAAAATAGAAATAAATTTAACAAAAAACATGGATGACTTGTACACTGGAAACTATAAAACATAATTGAGAAAAAAATATGGAAGATAGGAGGCAAGACTCACTTGCAGCTCCTACTCAGATTAACAGAACAAGATATGGAGACTCACATTATGAACTTTTGCTCCAAGACATATTGCAGGAACATACTGGGAAAACAAACGAACAAACAAAAAAATTACAGACTTTTTGAAAGAAGCAGGTTCCTGCTGCAAATTCTGTGAGATAGTTAAAAACTGAGTGCCCAAAGTTTGAGAGGGAGAAAGTCCGCATCTGAATACAGATTCTCCCTGGGGAACCTGAAAATCAAGATTACAGGAGAAAGATTTAACCTTACCTAAAGCTGAAACAAATTTAGAGAGCCAAGTGAAGTATAAAAGTAAAAGAAGCAGTGAGAGCTGGTCCAGCAGGACTCCTGGTCCCCAGGGAAGCCATTTCTGACTTCATCTCACAGCGGTCCTTTGGGAGGACTGCCAGCAGAATTGTAGAAGGACCACAGGAACAAGAAAACTTCCAGGTGAACTTTTTAATAATTTTGACCTAACATGAAATTTCCACGGCAGAATTGGTTGGGGAGTGGGGGTGGTGAATGTGAAGAGCAGGTGCAAGCACAGAACACATGGCAGGCAGGGATGGAAAAGGCCTGAAAGCCCGGCTTGCTTTCTCAGGGGGAAGGTTTGTAGCCTGGGTCAAGAACTCCACCCTGCTCACTGGCTGTCTGGGTGTAAACTTAGTGCTGTTGGTGGGGCATGGTGAAAGTGAGCCTTTCTGGCTACATAAGAGCTGGGAGAGGCAGGTCATGCTGGCATTCCCCTACTTCCCTGGTGACCTGTATGATACAGCAGAGGAAGTCATAATCTCCCCATATTCCCTCTCTGAAGAAAGAACTTAGGAACTCAAGACAAAGCATTCAAATTAACCTAATACAACAAAGACAAAGAAAATAAAGTTTGAAAAACATGAACAAAGCCTCCAGGAAGTTTGGGATTATGTTAAACAACCAAACCTAAGAATAATTGGTGTTCATGAGAAAGATGATACATCTAAAAGTTTGGAAAACATATTTGAGAGAATAATCAAGGAATACTTCCCTGGCCTTTCTAGAGATCTAGACATACAAGTACAAGAAGCTCAAAGAACACCCGAGGAATTCATCACAAAAAGATCTTTACCTAGGCACATAGCCATCAAGTAATCTAAAGTCAAAACAAAAGAAATGATCTTGAGAGCTATGAGGCAAAAGCATCAAGTAGCCTGTAAAGGAAAACCTATGAGACAAACAGCAGATTTTTTAGCAGAAACCCTACAAGCTAGAAGGGATTGAGGTCTATCTTTATCCTCCTTAAAAAAAAAAAAAAATTATCAGCCAAGAATACTGTATCCAGCAAAACTAAGCTTCATTAATGAGCAAAAGATAAAATCTTTTTCAAACAAACAAATGCTGAGAGGATTTGTAACTACCAAATGAATACTAAAAGAATTAGTAAAAGGAGCTCCAAATTTTGGAAGAAATTCTCAAAATACACCAAAATAGAACCTTCTTAAGGTTCTTAAAGCACAAATCTCACAGGGCCTATAAAACAATAACACAATGAAAAAAAAAAAGGTATTAAGGCAAAAAATGGCATGATGAATAAAAAAGTACCTCACATGTCAATACCGACATTGAATATAAATGGTCTAATTGCTCAACTTAAGAGATACAGAATGGCAGAATGGATAAAAATTCACCAAGGAAGGTTCTGCTGTCTTCAAGAGACTCACCTAACAAAAAAGGATTTACATCAACTTAAGGTTAAAGGGTAGAAAAATATATTCCACGCAAATAAACACCAAAAGCCAACAGAAGTATCTATTCTTATATTAGACAAAACAGACTTTAAAGAAACAGTAGTTAAAAAGACAAAGAAGTACATTATGTAATGATAAAAGGATTAGTCCAACAGGAAAATATCACAATTCTAAATATATATGCACCTAACACTGGAGATTCCAAATTTATGAAACAATTACTACTAGACCTAAGAAATGAGATAGACAGCATATAATAATAGTGGGGACCTTTAATACCCCACTGACTGAATTCTCATCAAGACAGAAAGTCAACAAAGAAACAATGGACTTAACCTATACCTTCAACAAATGGACTTAACAGCTATTTACAGAACATTCTACCCAATGATTGCAGAATATACATTCTATTCATCAGCACATAGAACATTCTCCAAGATAGACCATACGATAGACCACAAAACAAGTCTCAATAAATTTAAGAAAATCAAAATTATACCAAATACTCCTTCAGACTACAGTGGAATAAAATTGGAAATCAACTCCAAAGGGAACCCTCAAAAACATGCACATACAAGGAAATTAAATAGTCTGCTCCTAAATGGTCCTTGGAGAAACAATAAAACCAAGATGGATATTAAAAATTTGTTTGAACTGAATGATAATAATGACACAACCTCACAAAACCTCAGGTATAGAGCAAAAGCAGTGCTAAAAGGAAAGTTCATAGCATTAAATGTCTACATCTAAAAGTCAGAAAGAGCACACATAGGCAATCTAAAGTCACACCTTTAGGGACTATAGAAACATGAGCAAATCAAACCCAAACCCAAACCCTACAGAAGAAAAGAAATAACAAAGATCAGAGCAAAACTAAGTGAAATTGAAACAAAAATAAATACAAAAGATAAATGAAAGAAAAAACTTGTTCATTGAAAAGGTAAACTAAAACTAGTAGAACACTAGTGAGATTAACCAAGACAAGAAGAGAGAAGTTCCAAATAAGCTCAGTTATAAACAAAACAGGAAATACCACAGAAATACAGAAGATCATTCAAGGCTACTATAAACACTTTTATGTGCATGAACTAAAATCCTAGAGGAAATGGATAAATTCCTGGAAATATAAAACCCTCCTAGATTAAAACAGGAAGAAATGGAAACTCTGAATAGACCAATAACAAATAGCAAGATTGAAATGGTAATTTAAAAATTGCCAACAAAAAAAAAGTCTAGGACCAGATGGATTCACAGCTGAATTCTATCAGACATTCAAAGATTTGATACCAATCCTATTGAAACTATTCCAAATGATAGAGAAAGAGGGACTCTCCCTAAATTATTTTATGGAACCAGTGTCACCCTACTACCAAAACCAGGAAAGAACATAACAAAAAAAGAAAACTAGAGACAAACGTCTCTGATGAACATTAATGCAAAAATTCTCAACAAAACATTAGCTAACCAAATCCAACAGCATATCAAAAAGATAATCCACCATGAATCAAGTTGGTTTCATACCAAGGATTTAAAGACAGTTTAATATACATAAATCAATAAACATGATGCACATCATAAGCAGAATCAAAAAGAAAAAATCACATGATCATCTCAATAGACACAGAAAAGCATTTGATAAAATCCAATATGGCTTTATGATTAAAACTCCCAGTAAAACTGGTATAGAAGGGACATACCTTAAAGTAATAGAAGATATCTATGACAAACTCACAGCCAACATTGTACTGAATGGGATAATGTTGAAAGCATTCCCCTGAGAACTTTGACAAGCCAAGAATGCCCACTTTCACCACTTCTATTCAACATAATATTGGAAGTCCTAACCGAAGCAATCAGAGAAGAGAAAAATAAAGGATATCCAAATCGGTAAAGATGAAGTCAAACTGTTGCTGTTCACCAATGATATCATCATATAACTAGAAAACCCTGAAGACTCATCCAAAAAGCTCCTAGGTCTGATAAATGAATTCAGTAAAGTTTCAGGATACAAAATCAATGTACACAAATCAGTAGCACTGCTATACACCAAGGGCAACCAAGCTGAGAATCAATTGATAGGGACAGGAGGCAGGGAAATTCTGGGTAGAAGAGTGTGGGTCCCCAGTGAGGGCCCTGCTGATTCTCACCAAATACTTGGTCTATCATGGATAGCTTGGTATAATTGAGAGGCTTAATTCTAGTCCTCCATTATGCACAGCCGAAAGTGTCTCCTCTTCCATTCTCCCATCTCATCATTGGGATCCCATTTAGGGTCATCCAGTGGTACTGTTTCTCTTCCAGTTGGATAAAGTTTGACCCCCTCCCTGACACTATATGTGATACAAAGCTCGATCCTTCCTGGAAAGGCTAAGAAGGGCTTTGATAAAGCACAACTCTCTATCTCCTGATTCAGTTGAGGGACAATTAATCCCTAAACGTATTTAAAAGTAGATGTATTACTAAAAAATAAGTGTGTTAGTCAGGCAGCCCCTTATAGCAGGAGGAAGTTGCAGAAATGGGCCCTGAGACCAGATAGTACTTTAGAGAACCTCCTGAAAGTGACCACCTTCATCTTTTATAATAGAGATAGGGAAACCCAAGAGAGAGAGAGGAGACAAAGGAAAGAGGCAGGGGATTTAACGGCCACCGTGCAAGCCCACAAACCCAGAATCCCTGAGGTGCACCTCTTAACTGCTACAGATGTGGTAAGCCAGGAAATTTTAGGAAGAATTCCCCAGGCAGCATAAGGAACCCACCTTGACCCTGTCCAATCCATAAAGGGGACCACTGGAAGGTGGACTGTCACCGGGGACACTAGTAACTGAGTCCAGAGTCAATCGTCCAAACGTTCCAGCAGGACTGATGGCTCCCAGGGTTCCTCTTCCCAGCTCCAGTGGTCTGGACCACTATTACCATCCAGGAGCCCCAGGTAATTCTGGAAACTGAAGGGAGGAAAGTGGATCTCCCTCTGCACACCACGGCTGGTCTCTCGGTTCTCCTCTCCAATCTGAGCCCCCTCTACTCTCTTAGCATGACTTAGTAAGGGGTGTCTCAGGAAGTCCTTTAATCTAATATTTTTCTCAACTCCTTAATTGTAGTTTAGGAGACCTCTTGTTCACCTATGCCTTTCTAATTATGCCTGAAAGTACAAATCCTCTGTTGGGCAGGAATATTCTGACCTATATGGGGACCACCATCCTGATGGCCACAGGACAAACTCTTTGTCTTTCCCTAGTGGAGACTAATATTATCCCAGAAGTTTGGGCAATTCAAGGTAAAATTGGCTGAGCCACAACCACCATACTGATCTGGGTATTACAGTACCTTAAGGCTCTCACCTCCTTTCCTAACCAGAAACAATATCCTCTGAAACCAGAAATTAGGAAAGGACTAGAAGCCATCATTGGTAACAAAGTTGCAGGGCCTTCTCAAACCCTGGAACAGTCCTTTAATACCCCAATATTGAGGGCACAAAAACCCAGTGGGGAATGGAGACTAGTTCAGGACCTCCACCTCATTAATGAAGCTGTGGTTTCAGTTCACCTGGTGGTTCCCAATCCACATTCCCTACTAGCTCAAATACCTGAGGGAACTAAATGGTTCACAGTCCCAGACCTAAAGGATGCCTTCTTCTGCATACCATTGCACCCCAACTCCCAATATTTGTTTGCATTTGAGGATCCCTCCAAGCAAACCACCCAGTTAACCTGAATGATGTTACCTCAGGGACCCTGAGATGGCCCCCACGTGTTTGGACAGGCACTGTCAAGAGAACCCTCTGAGTTACTTTATCCTCAGGTTAAAGTTTTACAGTTTATAGATGACATTCTTCTCTGCACTTCAACTGAGGAAACCTCTCAGGAGAGCAGTAAAGCTCTTCTTAATTTTCTGGCTAACAGAGAATACAAATTTTCAAAATCTAAAGCTCAGCTCTGTCAGACTTAAGTGAAGTACCTAGGTCTGGTCTTGGCAGAGTGGACCAGGGCATTGAGCAAAGAAAGGATTAATCCCATTTCCTCCTTTCCTTTCTCCAAAACACTCAAGCAACATTACAGGATTAGGCATTACAGGATTCTGCAGACTACGGATACCTGGGTACAGTGAATAACTCATCCCTTATATCAACTAATAAAGGAGACTTGGGTAGCTAAAACTCACTAATTTGGGAACCAGAGGCTAATTTTTTTGTATTTTTAGTAGAGATGGGGTTTCACCATGTTAGCCTTGGGAGTTCTAACCCACATCTGTGGTCCAGCCCAGAAGCCTATAGGCTACCTAAGTAAGGAGCTTGATTTTGTAGCCAAAGGACAGCTGGCGTGCCTCCAGGCAGTTGCAGCTGGTACCAGAATGTCCTGAATGATGTCCTGGTACCAGAGGTTACTGAGTTAACCACAGGGAATAACTTAACCATCTATACTCTGCATAATGTTGCAGGACTTTGGTCTTCTAAGGGGAGTCTCTGGCTAAGGGATAACTGCCTCCTCAGGTATCAAACTCTGCTATTAGAGGGATCTGCAGTCCAAACAAGAACCTGTCCCTCCCCAAATTCAGCCACCTTCCTCCCAGGGGAAGCTGAGAGCTTGAACATGATTGTGAAGAGATAGTAGTATCCAGCCAGAGAGGGCCTAGGAAACCCCCTTAGAGAACCAAGACAAAATTCTCTTTACAGATGGAAATTCTTCTGTAAAACAAGGAATCCATAAAGCTGGGTACACTACAGTTACTCTGAATGATATTTTTGAGAGCACGTTTCTCTCCTAGGGCACAAGAGCTCAACTAACTGAGCTCATTGCCCTCACGAGGGCACTCAAATTAAGCAAAGGGAAAGCAGTTAACATTTACACTGATTCTAAGTATCCTTCCCTAGACCTCCATGCCCATGCTGCTATCTGGAAAGATAGGACCTTTCCCACAGCTAATGGATCTCCCATTAAATACCATTAGGAAATTAATTGACCATCATCCTTGGTTTTTATCCCATGGGAAGTGGCAGTAACACAATGTAAAGGCCCCCAAAAGGGATGGATAAAGTAACTGAGGGAAATAGGTTGGAAGACTAAGCAGCTAAGTCAGCAGAGAGAGGGCCTCAGGTTTCTGATCCACTTGAAGCCCCACTGATCTGGGAAGGCCTCATAGGAGAAATAAAATTTCAATATTCCCCTACGGAAATAGAATGGGGCACTTCTTGGGGATACATCTTTCAGTCCTCAGGATGGCTACAATTGGAGGATGCCAAGCTTTACCTACTGGCTGCCAAACAATGGAAAGTTCTTAAAAGCCTTCACCAGGCCTTTCGCCTGGGTAAAGATAAAACCTTTCAAATGGCTCAGAGATTGTTCTCAGGTAAAAACCTGACACAAATGGTTAAACAGGTTGTTAATGCTTTCAAGACTTGCCTTAAAAATCATCCCCTCAACTGACCGCTCCTGCACCCAGGAACCCAAAGGACAGCAGACTACCTGAGGAAAAACTGACAAATAGATTTCACCCATATGTCAAAGGTAAGGGACATCCAGTACCTTCTAGAATGAATAGATACCTTCACTAACTGAGTAGAGCCATTCCATGTGGGACAAAGAAAGCCTCTGAGGTGATAAAAGTACTAATTAACGAGATAATTCCTTGCCTTGGCCTCCCTATGTACCTTCAGAGAGATAATCACCCCTCATTCAAGGCAGCTGTCACCCAGGGGGTCACAAAGGCACTAGGAATACACTACCATCTTCATTGTGCTTGGAGACCACAATGCTCAGGAACGACAGAAAAGACAAATGATATTATAAAAAGGCACCTCAGGAAACTATCTCCCTCGGACTCACCTTCCCTAGACTACCCTTCTCACCATAGCCTTACTACATGTTTAAAACACCCCTTTAGCGATAGGTTTGAGTCCTTTTGAAATGATGTATGGACAGCCTTTTCTCACCAATGATTTCTTGCAAGACAAACAAATCTCTGATTTGATTAAATGTATATCTTCTTTGGCCCACTTCCAACAGGAACTGGAGCAACTGTCGGAGGCCTCATCCCATTAACTTGGGCCACTTCTATTCAACCCAGGGGACCTAGTACTGATGAAGGTTCTTCCTTTCCTTCCTCTCTCTATAAACCCAGATAGGAAGGGACTTTATGCTGTACTTATTTCTACTCCTACAGCACTGAAGGTCACTGGATTTGGTTATATAAATCTAGCTCTTGGATTTATTATATCCAAGTAAAGGCCTGGAAAGCTGACAGAGTTACCTCCATCAACCCAGAAGACCACCCAAAGCACCAACGTGAAGAGATCAGAGATCTCAAGCTAAAAATTTTAAAACGAAGTGTTAATAATTAGCGTTTCAGGTATATTCTCTTTAGAGTCTTGCCTATGCTTGCTGTTGTTACCTTCATTCTATTGTATACCACAGGGTACAAATGTTGCTTTCAGAATGATTAGTATATTTCACTTATTTCTGTATTCTTTGGCACAAGATTCTTTCCTTTTAACTCCTCTTTGTATAATACACATATTTGATCCACACATACTTAACTTTGTAAAAGTTGTTTCTTCTTGCCTAGAGGTCATCAAACTCCAAGTTGTCAAAACAACCGGAGCCTCAGACAATGGTTTCCTTTTGCTGGGGACCTCTGGGAGGAATCTGACTGCTGTTCTCCCTAAAACAACATCCCCTGTCACCAAAAAACCTGATACCATGGCCCAAGTGAGGATTTATATCATTGTTTTCCTGCTTAAATGTTGCCTTTTCCAAAACCACTCATGTTCTGCCCTGCCCACATCCTGTACAGACAAAAATCCCATGCTCAGCCAACAAAAGAGGAGAAGCAACTGGACGTCAGAGACTGTGGTTGCATGTGGCAGAGAAGCAGCTTAACTTCAAAGAGACAGCTTGATGATGTTGCTTCAGAGAGGAGTCTGGCTAGGGATGGTCAGACTTCAAGGGAGGGTTTCCTTCCCACTCTATCCCCTTTTCAACTCCCCATCCCACTAAGAGCCACTTTCATCAGCAATATAATCCCCTGCATTTACCATCTTCAATTCATTCATGCAACTTCATGTTTCCTGGATACCAGAAAAGAGCTTAGAGCCACAAATGTGGTGCAAAAGGCTGTCACACTGACTCTCCATGGAGCTGTTAACACTGAAGCCATCACAGATGGCAAAGGTAAAAGTGCACTGTAACACTCATTCTGGGGCTTCAGGGATTGTGAGCACCCTTCAAGATGGTGCCATGAGTTTTGTTCCTGCTGGTGCCCAAAAGCACTCACCCTGGTTTCTGCACCTACTCACCTGCATGCTCCCTCTTGTGATGGGTTGAGAACTGTGGGATTAGTAAGTGAGGCACTCCTTTCATGAGGCCTATGAAGGGGTCAGAGAAATATCCTGCTTCAAAATTAATAACTCGACATCTTTTATGGTAGCTGCAAAAAGAAAAAAGAAAAAAAAACCTTAGGAATGCATCTAACCAAGGAGGTGAAAGACCACTACAAAGAAAACTACAAAACATTTCTGAAAGAATTCATAGATGACACAAACAAATGGAAACATATCCCATGTTCATGGATGGGTAGAATCAATATAGTGAAAATGATCATACTGTCAAAAGCAATCTAGACATTCAATGCAATTCTCATAAAAATGCCATCATCAGTCTTCACACAACTAGAAAACGCAATCCCCAAATTCACATGGAACCCAAAAAGAGCTCACATACTCAAAGCAAGACTAAACAAAAAGAACAAATCTGGCGGCATCACATTACATGACTTCAAACTATACTATAATGCCATAGTCACCAAAACAGCAAGGTACTGGTATAAAAACAGGCACAAAGACCAATGGAACAGGATAGAGAACACAGAAATAAAGCAAAATACATACAGCCAACCAGTCTTTGACAAAGCAAACAAAAACATAAAGTGAGGAAAGGACACCCTATTCAACAAATGGTGCTGGGATAATTGAAAAGCCACACATAGAAAAATGAAACTGGATTCTCATCTCTCACCTTATGCAAAATCTATTCAAGATGGATCAAACACTTAAATCTAAGACCTAAAACCATAACGATTCTAGAAGATAACATCGGAAGAACCCTTCTATACATTGGCATAGGCAAAGACTTCCTGACTTAGAACAGAAAAGCAAACGCAACAAAAACAAAGATAAATAGATGGAGTTTAAACTAAAAAGCTTCTGCACAGCAAAATAAATAATCATCAGAGTAAACAGACAACCCACAGAGTGGGAAAAATTTTTTGCAAACTATGCATCTGACAAAGAACTAATATCCAGACTCTACAAAGAACTCAAACAAATCAGAAAGAAAAAAAAAAAAATCCCATCAAAAAGTGGACAATGGACATAAATAGATAATTCTCAGTTTGGGCCATATACAATGGCCATATACAAATGGCCAAAAAAACATATAAAAATGCTCAACATCACTAATTTTCAGGAAAATGCAAATCAAAACCACAATGCCATACCATGCCACCTTATTCCTACAAGAATGGCCATAATTAAAAATTCAAAAAATAATAAATGTTGGTATAGATGTGATGAAAAGGGAACACTTTTACACTGCTATTGGGAACGTAAACTAGCACAACCACTGTGGAATACAGTATGGAAAGTCTCTAAAGAACTAAAAATAGATCTACCATTTGATACAGCAATTCTACTACTGGGTATCTACTCAGAGGAAAATAAGTTATTATATGAACAAGACACTTGCACACACCTATTTATGGCAGCACATTCACAATTGCAAAAATATGGAACCAGCCCAAATGCCCATCGATCAACAAGTGGCAAAGAAAATGTGGTATATATATATCATGGAAAACTACTCAGTCATACAAAGGAATAAAATAATGGCATTTGCAACCACCTGGATGTAGTTGGTGACCATTATTCTAAGTGAATTAACTGAGGAATGGAAAACCAAACATTGTATGTTCTCACTTGTAAGTGGGAGTTAAGCTATGAGGATGCAAAGACATACAAATGATACAGTAGACTTTGGGGACTTGGGGGGAAGGAAAGGGGGATGAGGAATAAAAGACTACACATTGGGTGCAGTGTACACTGCTCAGATAATGAGTGCACCAAATCTCAGAAATCACCACTAAAGAACTTGTTCACGTAACCAGACACCACCTGTTCCCAAAAACCCATTAGAAATAAAAATAATACTTGAAATAAACTAAAAAAGAAGTGAATGGAAGGGCATTAATGTATGGATTGGAAGACTTAGTATTGTTGCAATAGCAATACTCCCCAAATTGATCTATAGATCTGATGCAATTTTAATGAAAGTGTCAGCTGCCTTTTTTAGAAATTCACAAAATGATCTTAAAATTCACGTGGATGCAAGGGACCCAGAATAGCTAAAACAATCTCTAAAAGGAAGGACAAAGTTGGAGGACTCCCATTTTCAATTTCCAAATTTAATACAAAGTGCCCACAATCAATATAGCATGGTACTTGCATAAGGACAGACATACAGGCCAATGGAATGAAATTTTGAATCCAAAAATGCACCCTTCTATTTTTGGTGAATTGATTTTCACAAGGGTACCAAAGAAGTTCAATGAGCAAAAATTCATCTTTAAAGAATGACACAGAGACAACTGGATGTAATGCACAAGAATGAAATTAGGCCCCTATCCCACACTGTATATAAGCATTAATTTTTAAAAAAGAGCAGAGTATTAAGTATGAGAGTTAAAACTATAAAACTCTTAGAAGTCAACATAGTAGTAAATCTTTGTGACCTTGAATTAGGCAATGATTTTCTAGTTATGAAACCAAAAGCAATAATAAACAGATAAAATTACACCTCATCAAAGTATTTTTGCATTTCAAAGGAAAACATCAAGAAAGTGAAAAAACCCACATAATGGGAGCATTATTTGCAAATTGTATATCTGATGGGAGATTTGTATCCAGAATATTTAAAGAATTCTCGTAACTCAACAACAAAAAGACAAATAACCCAATTTAAAAATAGACAAAGAATTTCAATAGCTATTTCTGCAATATACAAGTGGTCAATAAGCACATGAAAAGATACTTAACATCATTAATCATTAGGGAAATGCAAATTAAAACAACAATGAGATACAAATTTGCACATACTAAGATGGTTATAATCAAAAGGACAGGCAATGACAAGCATTAGTGAGGATAATTGGAACCTTCATACAATGCTGGTGGAAATTTTAAATTATGCAGCCACTTTTGAAAACAATGTGTCAGCTCCTTTAAAAAAAAGTTAAACACAAAGTTACCATTTGATCAAGCAATTTCACTCCTAAGTATATAACCAAGAGAATTAAAGGCATATGTCTACACAAAATCTTGCAGAGAAATGTCATAGCAGCATTATTCATAATAGATCACAAGTGGAAACAATCCAAATGTCTATCAATTGATGAATGGATAAATAAAATGTGTCAGATCCATACAATGAAATATTATTCAGCAATGAAAAGAAATGAAATGTAATACATGTTATAATGTGGATGACCTTTAAAACTTTATGCTAAGTAAAAGAGGCCAGAAACAAAAAGGCCACATGTTGTATGGATCCTTTTATATACAAGGTAGAGTAGTTAAATCTATAAAGACAAAAAGTCAGTCAGTGGTTGCCAGGACTTAGGAAGTGTGGGAGAAAGGAGAGAATTGCTAAAGGGCATGAGCTTTCCTTTGGGATGATAAAAATACTCTTTTAAAAGAAATGTATGAGGTACAAGTGCAATTTTATTACATGCATAGATTATGTTGTAGCGAAGTCAAGGCTTTCAGGGTATCCATCACCCAAATAACATACATTGTTTCCATAAGGTAATTTCTCATCATTCACCCTTCTTTTACCCTTTCACCCTTCCAGGGCACCATTATCTATCATCCCACACTCTACGTCCATGTGTACACATTATTTAACTTCCACTTATAAGTGAGAACATGCAATATTTGTCTTTCTGTATCTGACTTGTTTCACTTAAGGAAATGACCTCCAGTTCTATCCATGTTGCTGCAAATGACATAATTTTTTTTATGGATGAATAGTATTCCATTGTGTATATGTACCACATTTTTTATCCAATCATCTGTTGATAGACACATGGGTTGATTCCATATCTTTGCTATCGTGAATAGTGCCACAATAAATATACAACTGTAAGTATCTTTTTGATATCATGACTTATTTTCTTTTGAGTATATACCAAGTAGTACAATTGCTGGATCCAATGGTAGCTTTGTATTTAGTTCTCTGAGAAATCTTTATACTGTTTTCTATAGAGGTTGAACTAATTTATATTCCCACCAACAACATATAAGAGTTCCCTTATCTCCACATCCTCAGAAACATCTATTATTTTTTTACTTTTTAATAGTAACCATTCTGACTAGAATAAGATGATATCTTGTTGTAGCTATAATTTGATTTATTGCTAATTAGTGAAGGGATGATAAAAATATTCTAAAATTAGATACTGATGATGCTTGCACAACCCTGTGAATATACACTGCAAAAGGGTGAATTTTATGTGTGAATTATATCTCAATAAAATATAAAATATTTTAATTAATAAATAAAATACATCTGTTTACCACCCCTCCCCCAAAAAATACCCAGATCAATGGCTAGAAGGCAAAGAAGCTAGAAAATATACTATTCCTATTCTAAGACTGATAATCATTTTACCATGTTGTAGATATCTCTAAGTAAGAAGTTGAAAAAGATCAACAAAAAGATGTGTTCCATTCCAAAAAGTTCTCGATTCTATAATTTAGTGCAGAAAGATTGTGCAAGTTTATACTTTAGTAATATGAATAAAGTTGGTACTGGTGATAGAGGCAGGAGGCAGACACATTTCTAGGCAGATAGGGGTGGGTCCCCAGTAAAACTGAACCTTCAAACCAAGCACAGGTTAAAGCCTGAAAATGGAGCTGCCAGAATCCACAACCAGAGTGAGAACTTCCTCAGTGCCTTTTAGCGAATTTAATGGTGCTTTGTCCAGGCCCACTTATGGACCAATCAGCACACACTCTCCCATTCTGATCCCATATAAACCCTGGACTCAGCCACATATTGGGACTACATGCTTTCAGGTAGACGCTAACCACTGCAGGTCCCCTCTCGTGTCAAGAGCTGTTCTGTTGTTCTCTTCTCTGCCTTGCTTATTCTCCAGTTGTCCATGTAACCTCATTCTTCTTGGACATGGGACAAGAACCCAGTACCTGCCAAATGGCAGGTACAAAAAATGCTGAACACTGTAAGCCTCCCACCCTCCGCTGGTGCCAGGCAGCTGCTCCACATAACAGAAAGCAGTAGCAGTGGGGCCAGGTCAGCCCAGAAGCTACAAGCTGGAGTGGGGCAGCAGGACTGAACAAGCTGTAAAACAAATGAGCTGAAACTTGCTGCCCTCCCACTCCCATTCACTGTGCCACAGGCAGTGGACAGGAGACAGAGACGTAACACTCCTTGAGGGCTCAGACCTCAGGACTCCCCAAGCAAGACTGTAACACCCCCTGGGGCTCCACAGTTGCTGGCATCTCTGAGTTTTCAGGAGCCACCGCAGCCCCCTTGTCCAGACACTGGCACCCAAGCAGAAGTGATTCAAGACAGCACACCTGGACCAGTCATGGACTGAGCACAGAGCTGGCAGGCACCGGATCCAGGTCCATAGCACAAGCTGAGTGCAACTGCTGGGCTGAATGAGAGGAGTGAGCCTAGCGGCAAGCCCAGTGCCAAGCAAAGCCTAAGCAAAGACACCACTGGCCACAGAGGTCTCCTGCTGGCAAAGGAGCACCAAAAGAATGCTGTGTCATTTCTGGGGACTCATCTGAGATCTGCAAAAGGGTGAGTAAAAGTGGACCTCTTTCACTTTCATTTTGAGGCTTCTTGTCCTCAGACTTTTTTTCTGAAAACAGATAAAGCACTAGGCCTCTAGCAGCCAGTTAAGAGCTCATAGAATGGCTGCAGAGGACAGATTTGCTGGGGGGGGACTTTGACAACGCATCCTCTTGCCCCCATCACCCTCAGGTATTGAGAATATTGGCTTTTTTCTAATCCAGTCTCCCTTCACAGAAGTCTAGTCATCACGTGGGATCAAAATAAGGTCCTGGGGCAACTGAAAGTATCTGGCCAAGGCTAAACCTCTGCATTACCTGAAGCTTCCTGGGCCAGCCACCAATCCCTGACAGCCCATTCGAGTGTCAGTCAAGACCTTCAATCTTTCTTATGGCATTTTTTTTTCTTTTGCAGCAGTCACAGCTCCTATCTCTTCCTTATATACAATGTTACGGGTGTTGTTGCAAACTACAGAGATAATATGACTGGATAGCATGAGCATTTGGCTCAGGCATCAGGAGTATAATTCAGAACAATGTAGTATCTGTCTAATCTTAGAAACTAGGAGGATGTAAACATTGAGAGCTTTCTTTCCCCTGTTAAAGGAATCTATTTGCTTAGGGGAAGAGCCTATTTCCCCCCCAAGCACCTTCCCCTCCCCTGCATTTAAGGGTTTTTTGGTTTTTTTTTTTTTTTTCTCCATCTTGTCAGGAGTCAACGACTTCACCTTAGCATTGTGCTTATGATGGAGAAGCAACAGAGGAGTTGCCCTACTGGTTGTTGGCTGCAATTTGGTGAGGGCCACCTGGGACTACTTTAATGGGTCTGTGTACACTCCTGAGGCACCTTATTGTCCCAAATTCAATTCCAAGCTTCAGGTTGAAGGCCTAAAAAGGGAAAACTAGATCTGAGGGACCCAGAAGCAGTTACAGCGGAAGGCTAGCGCACAGCCCAAGTGAGCATGACTATCCCTGCTAATTAGGCCTTCCCACTTCACTGGGAAGAATTATCATCATGACTTTGATGTGAAATCAGAATTAAGAACTAATTCTCTGAACTTACAGTGTGAGGATTACATCTACAGAGCAGACAGGCAAGTGGTTCTCAGAAACCATTCAGTTTTTAAAATACAAGTTCTGGCAATATGTAAGACTGCTCATTATGGACCCTGCTCCTCTGTCCCTACCTTAATAACCAGGACCCCACTTTTCAACATTCTGAATATCACCAGTCTTAGGGAACCAAATCCTCCACTCCATCAAACACTTCTAGAAACTTCTTTGTAAAAGTGTCACTTGTGAATCCAGAAGAAGTGACTGACAGAGCAGAAGCATCATCATCTTGGACAAGTCCCTCATTCTGAAGTTCACCTTAACGGAAGCCACCTAAATCCAAAGGGCATCAGCCTAATGGCTAAGGTCAGCATGAATATAAACCACAAATAACATCTCCAACCAGAAACTTGCCAAACTCCTCCACAACCAGGGACATGCTAGCCCCAAGATAAATCCCACTCCAGGCCAGAAGGATGCCTGCCCCAAGACAACCTCCCTCCTCCCAGAGAGATTCCAACCCTGCCATAAACTTCTCCAACACATAAACATTCCAGGTTGTAATAAGCCCTCCCACCCTAAAACCAATATATACTCTTAGTCTGTACGAGAAAGCGCTCCTGACTGAAATCGGCCAGCAGCGCCTCTCAGGTTTTAACTAAAGGAAACCAGTCTTTAACTGCCAGCCACATTTCATGTTTCGTTCCTCTTTCTTTAACTCTTAAACTGACTCTATTCAATAATAAAGTCAATAAACAGGTCAAATAATATAAACATCCAGTTGATGTTTCCTGAATGTTAAATTTGTAAGACAACAAGTTCTACAATTCTATGGAACAGGGATATGAAAGGTAGTGGGAAGTGGGGAGAACATTCAAAGATTCAAATCTTCATAGGTCTTTGCCAGATATTTACGACATGTTCTCAGGACACTGAACAACAGCAAGTGTTTGAGTTCTTAGAATAAATCACATCCGAAAACATTAGTTTTCAGAGCTTGAATAGACCTTAGAGATCATCAAAACCAAACTCCTTATTTTATGAACTAGAAAACTGCAGTGCTAAGAAAAACAATACCAGATATGATTAGCTTATACAGTTAGTTGGAGATGGGAGATTTGAAGGCAGGTTTCTTGATGCATGAACCAGTCATTCTTTGGTAGTTTTAGTTCCACCTCTTCAGAGAAACCACAAATTATTTGAGAGAATTGTGCTGTCATCTCTGTCGATACAAAGTGTGCGATCTATAGGTAAAGTCTATTTAAGGAAGCTTTGAAATTACTCCTCTCAGCCTCTTAAGTTGTTCAGAGACAATCTCGACTCCATGAAATATATTTTCTTTTTTTTTTTTTTTTTTTTTTTTGAGGCGGAGTCTCGCGCTGTGTCTCCCAGGCTGGAGTGCAGTGGCGCGATCTCGGCTCACTGCAAGCTCCGCCTCCCAGGTTCACGCCATTCTCCTGCCTCAGCCTCCGAGTAGCTGGGACTACAGGCGCCCACCACCACGCCCGGCTAGTTTTTTGTATTTTTAGTAGAGACGGGGTTTCACCATGTTAGCCAGGATGGTCTCGATCTCCTGACCTCATGATCCACCCGCCTCGGCCTCCCAAAGTGCTGGGATTACAGGCTTGAGCCACCGCGCCCGGCCGAAATATATTTTCTAGTTAGTCTCATAGTATCCTCTTGATTTAATACTGTGGAGATAGGTGGAATATCTCAAAAACATGACTTAAGAATGACAGCAAGGGTCACCAGGCAATGTCTTTTCCACAGAAACAAAGAATTCAATCTTATAGATAACTCAAGAGAACAGAATCTCCTCATGATCATTCCCTCCTACTTTTCTATTCTGTTCTTCTTTGCTGCTTTTAAACTCCTTTCCATCTCCTCTTTGCTTCTTTACATCTTTCTGCTCAAATATATACCAGAAACATTGGGACCAAGTCAGAGGTTTGAAGACTGAAAATTCTTTTCCTTTTGCTCACCACAGTGACTCCACCTATTCTCCTAACCCAGAATATATGAACAAGCTGCAACTCACTGCCTACTCTCTATTAGTTCCATTCTCCTTTGTTTTAAGGCCTCGGAATATTGCATATGGATAATAACATAAAAAGGAATAAGTCCTCTCACAGTTCCTTGTGAAATAAAAATCTAGCAAGGGGGGTGGGGAGGATTGACAGTCTAATCATCTATTATAATAGCAGTATTTTGTTTTTTGTTTTAAACAAACTGCAGTTTGGAATAGCAACGTGTTTTGTTTATCATGTCAAGTTCTTATGAAAGTATTTCAGTTGGATTTCATCCAAAATCTAAACTCACCATGTAATGCATAATTTTGCTGTCATATGGTTGCAAATTTTGACACTTATTTTGCCAGAAAATACAGGTATGAATATGAAAGAGGCCCCCTCAGAGATGTATTGCTTAGTATCCCACTAGTTCCTCAGCCTTTCTTTGTCAAAGCTTAACCAGCCAGTATTTTACCAAGTAGATTTTGTTGCCCTTTGTTTCTGTTTAGAGTTCCTTAAAAATTGCCCTTCAAAAAAATCCATAGGCTAATTTTTTTTTATTTTTATTGCTAATTCTTCCTAATTCTTCAACATTAAATGACATACACTGTCTTGGATATTCATAGCCAAAATAATTGCAGACAATCTTACAATTTCCTTGAATGGTCATAGTTGTACAAAGAAACTTTTTATTACTCTTTCAATTGCACATAAAAATTATTCTTTTTCTTTATGGCTATGTACCTCAAAATTCTTTGTTTCAAGTATACAAATAAGTCATTAGTGAAAGCAAAATGGGTACTTTTTATCTAAGAAATGTTAAACTAAAGTTACTTTAAAATTCAGCATTTTCTGGGTTAAATTAGAACACTACTTCAATATCTGCAATTCAAATAAGTCCTCTGAGAAATTGGCCTCCATAACCAGTGACGTGCTGCTGAACTGAACAGATCTCCAAAATATCCTAACAGATTTCTTTCTTTCATTGTAGAATTGTTTCCATCTGGTGCTTAGATATTAAACCTGGAATATGTAAAGGCTCTCCTCTCTCACCCTGTTTGACTTCCAAATGCTGGCAAATAATTTGCATTGTCAATGAATTGAGGATTAAAATTTTGAACTTAACTGAGTAGTTGTAAGATGTGAAATTTAAAGTGATAGATCTTCAAAGTAGTGAATTTTTCTTTCTTTTAATTTTGAGAAATGGAGACTTGAAATGTTAGCTGTTTGTAGAACAGTCTAATTTGAATCTTATTTGCTTAAAAAGAATAAAAATTTACTCAATTTTTAACCCAGGTTCAGGATATCAAAACATGAATTTATGAACAGTATTATAGGCCAAATTTTTGAGTACTGATATCAGAATGTTAGCATCTAAAAATACTTGTATGCATATATTTCAAGAGATAAGCAGATAGCTATTTAGATGTATGCATGTGGAAGTTTCCAAGACCCTCGGTCATTGACAGTGATTTCTTCATGAGAATTTTAAGGAGGCTTCACAGTAATATAAATTAATGTCTGACTTTTACGACTAGCAACATTTTTCATGGCATCTTAACTGGAAAGCACAGAGTTACTTCTGAGAAACATAATTGCTTCCAGAAATGTTTAACCCACTAGGAGAATGTTTACATGAAGTGAGCAATAGTCACAAGAAATGAATAAACCAATTCTATGCACACGGCAGTGTAAAAGGCTGGGAGCACGCATACAGGGATCTGTAAGAGAACCAATGCAGGACACAATCATTCTGTTCAATTATTTTCTTATTGTCAGTAGTCTGGCAACTTCCACCCATTCCCCTTTAACACAGCGGTGGATAGCACATGGCTTCCAGAGCAAATAGTCAACCAGTTCTCGTTTCCAAACCTTCACACTTAGGTCTGTCTTCCCCCTCACCATTCGTTTCTTTCTTACATTCCATTATACTTGCTTCACATTGTCTCTCATTTAATTGCTTCCTTTAATCTCTTTTTCTTAAATTTGATCTGCTTTGATCTGGAATATTTTCTGATACACTGAAGTAAAACTGGTCATTCTCCATTCCACAGCTAGTTAAAAAGATAACTTAGAGTTCCTACACACACTTGGAACTGCTCACCATCTCTGCTGGTGTGCTCACATTTACTTTAAAAAAAAAAAAAAGTCTAAGAAGACTTACAGGAAAGGGATCGACATTACCTTGAGAAGGACAGTTAAGAATGTTTTGCTGATAGTCATATAATCACTTGACTGATTCTCACAAACATTTGTGGGAATCTTTTGAAGTATCTTAGTCCAGTTCGGTCTCAGCAGGACCCAACATCTTGACCCAAAGGCCTCCAAACAAAAAGACTCTCTATTTTTTTTTTTTTTTTTTTTTTTTTGGTGAAAAAAAAAATGTGAAAATTTTTTTCACATTCAAAAAAAATGTGGTGAAAATTTTCCATAAAACTGTAAGGCATCAAAGAATGAATTTCTGTAGTTCCCTGCCATGCAAAATATTACAGTATAAGTTTAGAGCTAATATTGGAACTAGACTAATCTAGAACAGATATTCTCAAAATATTGACACATGCAAACTAAATCAAGATCAAAAGTTTACAACATAGTCATTACAAATTATTATCTGGCTAAAAGGGTGAAACAAAAATCAATGCTAAGTGGATGGTCTTTGTTTTGGTAAAAAGCAGAAAGAAAAGAAGAAGAAAGAAAGAAGAAAAGAAAAGAAAGAAAGAAGAAGAAAGAAAGAAGAAAGAAGAAAAGAAAAGAAAGAAGAGAGAGAGAGAGGGAGGAGGGAGGGAGGGAGGGAGGGAGGAAGGAAGAAGGAAGGAAGGAAGGAAGGAGGAAGGAAGGAAGGAAGGAAGGAAGGAAGGAAGGAAGGAAGGAAAATTTTATTTCCTCTGATTGAAAGTCACATTTTCTTTTCTGTCTCCTTTTTTCCTTCCTCTCCTCCATCTTCCCTCTGTTCCCTCTTTCCTTTTCTCCATTTGTATGAGAGTGGCACTGATTCAGAGAAGGGGTAGAGTCCGATATTTTGGGTGGTCTTAGTAAAGCTTTAGTCTTTGGCTAACCTCTCCCTAAATTGGTCAGAAGCCAAGAATTTCCAGTTTTAGGGAGAGTCACTTTGAAAAGCTCTATATGCACGTCTGTGTGCATGTCAATATATTTGCTCTGGCTTAACAAGAAAAACTGAACAACAACTTGTCAGCCAGAGCAACAACTATTTCTCCCAAACTTAAAACATATCCCTGTGTAAGTTGTGGTTCTTCTTTGGTTTCAGTGTTCATTTATTTCAGTTGATTGTTTGACATCTCCTACTAGCTAAGCCAGGAAACTCATGGCAGATCTTCAAAAAATAACTCCACTCCCACATTTATTTTTTCTTTGTTCTGATTATTTACTCTCTCTTGCCCTCATAAAGTTTAATGAAACAAGTGTTCAGGGAAAGATAGTATTTGCTTATTGTATCTTAGTATGGTTTTAAGAACCACACATAAAGTCTCCCTTACAGCCTCTCCATTTTATTATAAAATTATACTTGATTCAGCCTTGTTTTGAAAGACCTTTTACACTATTTTTAATTAAAAAGAGGAATACAATGTCCTTTTTTCCATAAGTAGACTCACAAAGAAGGTAGGAGTTATTTTTTCCATTAATGTCTTAACAAAACAGTCTTACATCTTCTGAATTAGAGTGGAAATTAGAGGAAAAAACCACCTCCATGATGAGCATACATTATCATGGAATTTTAAAAGGCCTTATCTTTTGGGTACCTGGCAATACTCAGCAAAAATAACCAACAGGGTAAAAAAGATGTCAACATCATATCAATGAAAATAGCCAAACTGCTGCCAGAAAACAAAGTGGCAGATCCATTTAGGCTCATTGGTGCATGTCGGGAACTTTCCAAATGAAACCTTGCATCAAAGGAAAGTTTGAACACTTTTCTTCAAGATCAACCAAAACTAAACTAAAATTGCAGGTTTTAAGAGTTACAAATTTCCATTCTTAAGAGCAATCTTATTTTGTTTGATTGCAGTTGGTCCAAAGCAAGAAATGAAATATTTAAAATGGAGGATTTGTAATATACTGCTGGTATCCTTTCTTAAGTGGCTGTCCCTCCAAAGAATGCCAAAACTTTGTAGATTTGATTGGATTGGTACTGGAAATGGTAAACAACACTGCAAAATAATGAAGAGAACATTTTATCCAAGTTAGCACAAATGAATAAGCTTTATTTTTAAATGAAAAATTCCAAGGATACTGATTCACAAAAAGAGGGAGCATTTCAAGTTCACATTAGAAAAGTCATTGGTAGGAACCAACAATACAGTATTTAGTGTAGCTGTTCTGGAACAAAATGGAGCTAAATTGATTAAGCAGGAATTTGAGCTACAAAATGAATATCAGGTAAAACAGACTAATGTTTTAAAGAACTACAAGCTACTGATTCTCAACATCCTTATGATTTTTGAATTCTTATATTATAGAACTCTATAAACCAAATCACCTTCAAAATAATGAACTGAAAATCTTCAAAATAATCAATCTTCTTTGAATGTGCTTCTATTCAAAAAGAGTGTGAGAATTGAGTTTTTCGAAAAAGTGACAAACCTAATTTCAATGATGATGACTTTTTTTATTTCCAGCTGGAGAAAGAGGCAAAGATCTAGTTGCTATTTAAGTTTGACAAAGTCTACATTTTGAGGAAATCTTGTTATCCTTAGAATATTTAGAATAATGCTAGTAGTTAAAGAGTGAACAATATCGGCTCTGTTTCAATACAGTAGTGTGAGCACGTGCATCTAATTGCAATAATATCTGACAGCCTACTCAAACTACAGTAAAGTATTTTTTAAAAGATTTAAACCCACAAAGACACAAAGAATAAAAGATAACACTGCATTTTGAGAGTTGAATGACACACACACACACACACACACACACACACACACACAGAGAGAGAGAGAGAAAGAGAGAGAGAGATTGACTAATGGCTATTTCCTCCCACCAGTAGTTATGGGAAATATAAGATAAAATCTAATTTATGTCAGAGAATACTCAAAAGGCATAGGAACTAACAGCAACAGGTGACTTTATAATGAGAGTTTATGGGAGAATGGAGATAAAATAAAGAGGCCCAGAGAAAAGCTTTTTTAAGAAACAATGAGATCTCAGGATCCTCTACTTGATTCCATCTTGCTGAGCAAGTGCCCTACCAGCACACTTGTAGAATGCTGGAAGCTTATTTTCTAGAAATGGAAAAATAAAAGAGGATATGTTCATTTCCTGTGGTTGTTGTAAAAGAAGTCACCACAAATGGGGGCTTCAAACATCAAAAATGTATTCTCTCTCAGTTCTAGAGGTCAGAACTCTAAAATCAGTTTCACTGACTCAAATGCAAGGTGTTGGCAGGACCTCATTTCCTCCATGAGAGCGTCCCTCCCTGGTTTCTTCTAGCTTTCTCAAATGGCTGTGGATCTCCAAACTCTTCCTATATAGTCACACCATCTCCTTTCCTGCGTATGTCAAATCTCCCTCTGCCTCTCTTTTACAAGGTTACAAGAGATTTCACCCAAGTGATACAATATAGTCCTACTATGTCAAGATTCTTAGTTAGATCTGCTAACTAAAAAGACTCTTATTTCTTGTAAGGTAATATTTTCAGGTCCCAGGGATTAGGACTTGATGTGTTTTGGTGGCCATTAAGAACACTAACCTTGCTCGAATACAAAGAATATGTAATTTGTGAATGTCAGGCACTGTTGAGGGCATAGGTACCATAAATGACTATATGAATAGAAACACACCAACTTCTTCCTCACTTAGCTTCCATAATGCCAAAAAAGTGGAATCTTATCTTCTCTTAAATAGATTTAAAAGCTCTACTGTAGGGAACTTGATTAGTCCAAAAAGAAAGTTCTAAAGTTGGTGCCCTCAAAATGCCCCCATCAGATCATTCTGCAGTGAAGCTCAAAGTCAACAAATATCCACATGATCACAGTCTCCATTCAGTCTTTTATTCTTCCATTCTTAAATCACAGGCATACAGGAATTGCCAGATAGCTGAGAGAAGCTTCAAACACAGAAGACAGACTCTAAAATAAGCGAACAAAAAGCAAATACCTCTTTGGGGGTAGTAAACTATCCAAGGAAAGAAGCTTACTTTTTATAGTAGTGATAGCCTCTGAACAATAAAAATAGATGGAAAACATCTATTTTTTCAAATATTCAAACATCTGTTTGAAAGAACAACAGAAAAAAAAATTAAGAATTAAAAGACTTAAACTAAAATTGTCTACCCATTCAGTCCATCAACATATCAACAGAGAAAATAAGCCATTTTCTGATTTGCAAAGTACCAAATTTTGATTTTCATGTAACCTTCCTCAAAAAGTTATTGAGGATGTTTGCTTTGAACCAAAATGGAGTAATAGAAACTAGATTTAATCTCTTCCTTGATACAAATAAAAAACAGACAAAAATAATTGAGAAAGCCATTTGAAAAACACTGAACATCAGGCAACAAAGGAAAATCCTTATATTACCCCAGTTTACCACCTTGAGAGTTTACAGATCCAAAATGAGTGATGAAAAACTCAGATGGAGCCCGGATGCTCCCTGAGTTGAGGACACAGAGATGAGACTCCAGAGAGATGAAGGCAGGTAGAGTTTCTAGGAAAGAGTACCAGAGAGGAGACAGCTCACAGGACGAAACCCAGAGAGCTGCAGAATGTGCCCCACAAGTACCGATCAGTGCTATAAGTGAGAAGACTACCCAAAGTAGGGGGAAAACACCCAAAAGGACGGTGTTAATAGCATCTGCTTCTCACACAGGAATGGTAAAAGGACCTTTTCTCACCTAGAAATCTGGGAAACCTTTTTGTTTACAGGCATTGGGTAGGATACACAGAAGGATCTCATCTCTAGCATACATTTCCAGCCCTCTTAACACACCCTAGAAGCAAAAACTCAAAGGATCAATCTGCTTTCAAGTAACTTGACTCCATGCCCAAAAAAACTCAAGAATGTTTATAGGAAACAAAAGTGCACCGGACCCAAAAAAGGAAAATGCATAATATCCATCAACCAATCAAAAATTGCCAGACAGACAAAAAGCAGGAAAATATGACTCATTATGAAGCAATAGAGCAATCAATATTAAACTGACTCGGAACTGATACAGATGTTAGAATCAGCAGACACATACATTTAAAATGTTATTGTTACTATATTCCATATGTCCAGAAAGTTTGGTCGACACATGGGAGATATCTTTTTTAACTCAAATCAAACATCTAAAGATGAAGATACTGGAGAAAAAAATGAACTTGAAGATATAATAATAGAAACTATCCAAATATGAAACATAGTGAAAAAAAGAAAATGAATTTTTAAAAAAGCATTGGTAGTCGTGAGACAACTTCAAGCAGCCCAACATATGCGTATTTAGAGTCTTGCATGGAAAGGAGAAAGAGGAGGAAAAAGAAAAAATATTTTAATAAATAACCTCCAAAATTATCCAAATTTGATGAAAACTATAAATACACAGTCTAAAAAAAGTCAATGAACCCTGAGCACAAAAAAAATGAGGAAAACTGCCTAAGAATACATTGTACTAAAATTGCTAAAAACCAGTGGTAAACAGAAAGTCTTAAAAGCAGCCAAAGAAAAAGCAAACAGTATGTTCTGATGATGAGACATCAAGATAAGAGCATATTTTTTTGTTGGAAACAATGCAAGTGAAAAGACGGTAGAGCAGTACATTTAAAGTACTAAAAGAAGAGAAAACTATGAACCTCAAAATCTATACCTGAGAGATATTTTTGAAAATATCAATGAAAATAAAAGATTATTTTTAAAGTCAAAATAAAGATTATTTCCAGACATACAAAAGCCACAGGAATTTATCTCAAACATATCAACAAATAATTAAGTTGAATGAATTCCTAATATTTGAAAACCAAAAGATCACTTCCTACATAATTCAGAGGTCTAAAAAAATTAAAAGAACAAATTTGAGTGTATTTTAAACAGAATAAAAATAAAAGTGTACTTTAAAAAGAATAAAAATAAAAGTGTATTTTAAAAAGAATAAAAATAAAACTGCAATTGTTATGGGTTAAATTGTGCCCTCACCCCAAATTATGTTCTTACTGTTAGCACATCAAAATGTGACTTTATTTGAGAATAGGATCATTACAGGTATAATCACTTAAGTTCAGATAATGTCATACTGGATAGAGTAGGCTCTTAACCCAGTTTGGTTGGTGCCTTTACAAGAAAAGGAGAAAAGACATACACACAGAGAATACCAACTGATGACAGAGGCAGAAATTACAATGATGAACCACCAAGCTAAGGAATACCAACGATTGCTACCACCACCAGAAACTAAGAAAGGACAAGGAAAGATTCTGCCCAATGACTGGAGGAGAACATTTTGGTGATATTTCAGCTCTGGAATTTTAGCCTCCAGAACTGTGAGAGAATAAATTATTGCTGTGTTAAGTGACACAGCATGTGGTATTTTGTTATAGAAGCCCTAGAAACTAATACAAAATATCAAAATGTATGGGATGCCTTTAAAATAGTACTTAACGTTTTATTTAATGTACTTAATATCTATACTTGAAAATAAAAATGATCTTGTCAATGACATTAACTTCCAAAGCAGGAAGAGGAAAAGGAAAAAAATAAGTATCAGTGCAGAAATCAATTATCTAGAAATCACAAAACAAATCAATGAAACCCAAAACTAAAAACAGTGTGGTACTGGTACCAAAACAGATATATGGACCAATGGAACAGAACAGAGGTCTCGGAAATAACACCACACATCTACAACCATCTGATCTTTGACAAACCTGACAAAAACAAGCAGTGGGGAAAGGATTCCCTATTTAATAAATGGTGATGGGAAAACTGGCTAGCCATATGCAGAAAACTGAAACTGGATCCCTTCCTTAAACCTTATACAAAAATTAACTCAAGATGGATTAAAGACTTAAATGTAAGACCTAAAACCATAAAAACCCTAGAAGAAAACTTAGGCAATACCATTCAAGACAAAGGCATGGGCAAAGACTTCATGACTAAAACATCAAAAGCAATGGCAACAAAAGCCAAAATTGACAAATGGGATCTAATTAAACTAAAGAGCTTCTGCACAGCAAAAGAAACTATCATCAGAGTGAACAGGCAACCTACAGATTGGGAGAAAATTTTTGCAATCTATTCATCTAACAAAGGACTAATATCCAGAATCTAGAAAGAACGTAAACAAATTTACAAGAAAAAAAAAAAAAAAACCTCCATCAAAAAATGGGTGAAGGATATGAACAGACACTTCTCAAATGAAGACATTTATGCAGCCAACAAACTTACAAAAAAATGCTCATCATCACTGGTCATTAGAGGAATGCAAATCAAAACCACCATGAGATACCATCTCACACCAGTTAGAATGGTGATCATTAAAATGTCAGGAAACAACAGATGCTGGAGAGGATGTGGAGAAATAGGAATGCTTTTACACTGTTGGTGGGAGTGTAAATTAGTTCAACCATTGTGGAAGGCAGTGTGGTGATTCCTCAAGGACCTAGAACCAGAAATACCATCTGACCAAGCAATCCCATTACTGGGAATATACCCAAAGGAATATAAATCATTGTACTACAAAGACAGATGCACTTATGATTATTGCAGCACTGTTCACAATAGCAAAGTCTTGGAACTAACCCAAATGCCCATCAATGATAAGCTGGATTAAGAAAATGTGGCACATATACACCATGGAATACTATGCAGCCATAAAAAAAGATGAGTTCATGTACTTTGCAGGGACATGGATAAAGCTGGAAATCATCATTCTCAGCAAAGTAACACGGGAACAGAAAACCAAACACCACATGTTCTCACTCATAAGTGAGAGTTGAACAATGAGAACACATGGACACAGGGAGGGGAACATCACACACTGGGGCCTGTCAGAGGGTAGGGGGCTGGAGAAGGGATAGCATTAGGAAAAATACCTAATGTAAATGACGAGTTGATGGGTGCAACAAACCAACATGGCACGTGTATACCTATGTAACAAACTGGCATGTTGTGCACATGTACCCCAGAATTTAAAGTATAATTTTAAAAAAGAAAAGGAAAGGAAAGAAAACCGACATTCTAGCCAGACTGGTCAGAAAAAAACAATGAAAGAGAAGACACAAGTTACCAATATCAAACATGAGAGAGGTAACATCACTATAAATTCTATGAATATTTAAAGAATAATAATAAAACATTGTGAACATATTTATGGCAACAAATTGACCAATTTAGATGAAATGAAAGATTCAATATTATTGAGATGTGGTTTCTTCCCAGTTTACAGATTCAACACAATCCCAATCAAAATCCTAGCAAGGTTGTAGAAACTTACAAGCTGATTCTAAAATTTACATGGAAATGCAAATAATCTAAAATACTCAAAACAACCTTGAATAAAAAGCCAAAGTAGGAGGATTAACACTACATGTGATATGAAGACTCGTAATAAAGCTATAGCAATCAAGATGATGCTATTGGCATCACACAAGATAGACATGTAGATCAATGAAACAAAAAGAGCTCAGGAATAAGTTCCCATATGTATGGACAATGAGTTTCAACAAAGATGCAAAGGCAGAATTGATTGGAAAAGGTCAGTCTTTTCAAAAAGGGTACTGGAAAAATTTAATTTCCGTATGGAATAAATAAACTTTGATCCATATCTCACACTGTATACAAAACTAATTCAAAATGGATTATACATTTAAATGTAAAATCTATAAGTATAAAAACTTCTAGAATACAGCATAGGAGAAAATTTAGGTGACTGAGTTAAACCAGGTTTTATTATTTACTATACAAAAAGAACAACTTATAAAAGAACATGTGTTAGTTCATTTTCATGCTACTGATAAAGACATACCCAAGACTGGGCAATTTACAAAAGAAAGAGGTTTAATTGGACTCACAGTTCCAGATGGCTGGGGAGGCTTCACAATCATGGTGGAAGGCAAGGAGGAGGAACTTACATCTTATGTGGATGGCAGCAGGCAAAGACAGTGAGCTTGTTCGGGGGAATTCCCATTTTTTAAAACCATCAGATCTCATGAGACTCACTCAACATCACAGGAACAGCACAGGAAAGACCTGCCCCCATGATTCAACCACCTCCCAACAAGTTCCTCCCATGGCATGTGGGAACAGTGGGAGCTACAATTCAAGATGAGATTTGGGTGGGGACACAGCCAAACAGTATCAGAACACATTTATAATTTTTACTTTATCAAAACTTAAAACTTATGCACTTCAAAAGACTTTTTTTTTAATTTTGTGAGATAGGATCTAACTCTGTCACCCAGACTGGAGTGCAGTGGCACAATCTCAGCTCACTGCAGCCTCCATCTTCTACAATCCTCCCAACTTAGCTTCCTAAGTAGCTGGGACTACAGGCGTGTACCACTACATCCAGCCAACCTCTTTTTTTTTTTTCCTTTTTTTTTTTTTTTTTTTTGGTAAATACAAGGTCTCACTATATTACCTAGGCTGATCCCCAGCTCCTGGACTCAAGCAGTCCTCCATTTCAGCCTTGCAAAGTGCTGGGATTACAAGCATGTGCCACTTTGCCTGGCCAAAAGATTATTAAATATTAAAAATACTGTTAAAATAATTTTAAAAAGCAGCTTACCTAATGAAATAAAATAGTTACAAATAATGTATCTGATAGGGGAATTTTACTCAGAATATATAATATATAAATAACTCTAAATCTCAATAATTAGAAAAATAATCCACTAAAAATATGGGCAAAATATTTAAGTAAACATTTAACTGCCCTCTCACCACTCCTATTCAACATAGTGTTGGAAGTCCTGGCCAGGGCAATCAGGCAAGAGAAAGAAATAAGGGGTATTCAGTTAGGAAAAGAAGAAGTCAGATTGTCCCTGTTTGCAGATGACAAGATTGTCTATTTAGAAAACCCCATTGTCTCAGCCCAAAATCTCCTTAAGCTGATAAGCAACTCCAGCAATGTCTCAGGACACAAAATCAATGTGCAAAAATCACAAGCATTCTTATACACCAGTGACAGACAAACAGAGAGTCAAATCATGAATGAACTCCCATTCAAAATAGCTTCAAAGAGAATAAAATACCTAGGAATCCAACTTACAAGGGATGTAAAGGACCTCTTCAAGGAGAACTACAAATCACGGCTCAGTGAAATAAAAGAGGACACAAACAAATGGAAGAACAGACCATGCTCATGGATAGGAAGAATCAATATCGTGAAAATGGCCATACTGCCCAAGGTAACTTATAGATTCAATACCATCCCCATTAAGCTACCAATGACTTTCTTCACAGAATTGGAAAAAACTGCTTTAAAGTTCATATGGAACCAAAAAAGACCCTGCATTACCAAGACAATCCTAAGCCAAAAGAACAAAGCTGGAGGCATCAGGCTACCTGACTTCAAACTATACTACAAGGCTACAGTAACCAAAACAGCATGGTACTGGTACCAAAACAGAGATATAGACCAATGGAACAGAACAGAGCCCTCAGAAATAATACCACACATCTACAGCCATCTGATCTTTGACAAACCTGACAAAAACAAGAAATGGGGAAAGGATTCCCTATTTAATAAATGGTACTGGCAAAATTGGCTAGACGTAAGTAGAAAGTTGAAACTGGATCCTTTCCTTACTCCTTATATGAAAATTAATTCAAGATGGATTAGAGACTTAAATGTTAGACCTAAAACCATAAAAACCCTAGAAGAAAACCTAGGTAATACCATTCAGGACATAGGCATGGACAAGGACTTCATGTCTAAAACACCAAAAGCAATGGCAACAAAAGCCAAAATTGACAAATGGGATCTAATTAAACTAAAGAGCTTCTGCACAGCAAAAGAAACTACCATGAGAGTGAACAGGCAACCTACAGAATGGGAGAAAATTTTTGCAATCTACTCATCTGACAAAGGGGTAATATCCAGAACCTACAAAGAACTCAATCAAATTTACAAGAAAAAAAAAAAAAACAACTCCATCAAAAAGAGGGCAAAGGATATGAACAGACACTTATCAAAAGAAGACATTCATACAGTCAACAGACACATGAAAAAATGCTCATCATCACTGGCCATCAGAGAAATGCAAATCAAAACCACAATGAGATACCATCTCACACCAGTTAGAATGGCAATCATTAAAAAGTTGTGAAACAACAGGTGCTGGAGAGGATATGAAGAAATAAGAACACTTTTACACTGTTGGTAGGACTATGAACTAGTTCAACCATTGTGGAATATAGTGTGGTGATTCCTCAAGAATCTAGAAATAGAAATACCATTTGACCCAGCCATCCCATTACTGGGTATATACCCAAAGGATTATAAATCATGCTGCTATAAAGACACATGCACACGTATGTTTATTGCAGCACTATTCACGATAGCGAAGACTTGGAATCAACCCAAATGTCTATCAGTGACAGACTAGATTAAGAAAATGTGGCACATATACACCATGGAATACTATGCAGCCATAAAAAAGGATGAGTTCCCATCCTTTGTAGGGACATGGATGCAGCTGGAAACCATCATTCTCAGCAAACTATCGCAAGAACAGAAAGTCAAACACCTCATGTTCTCACTCATTGGTGGGAACTGAACAATGAAATCACTTGGACACAGGAAGGGGAACATCACACACTGGGGCCTATTGTGGGGAGGGGACAGGGGGGAGGGATAGCATTAGGAGATACACCTAATGTAAATGATGAGTTAATGGGTACAGCACACCAACATGGCACATGTATACATATGTAACCAACCTGCACATTGTGCACATGTACCCTAGATCTTAAAGTATAATAATTTTTTAAAATGCAAAGAAAAAAATGATTTATACTTCTACATATTTTACATTTTCACACTTGAAAAATGACTAACCTTTGTAAGTCTAGTAAGTTTATATTTGTTGATATTTCTTACCCATGTGTATGTCTTCTTCAATTTGTTTGAACAAACTTAAGCTTGTACATTTCTCATAATGGGAAGCAGTTCTGATAAAGGTATATTAAGTTACAAACACATGGCAGAATTTTCTAAAGAAGACTTTCTTTGATACAAATAATTCTGGCAACAGTAAACAGGCTATTTATAACTCCTGTTCTAATCTAGAAAATAACTTAGATCTCTGTTTCAAACCACTTTTACATATAGAGATACATATTCACAAGTCAATAAAGAAAAATGCTTTTATACTATGTTTTCTGAGATTTTTGCACTAATGACAACAATAAGCACAAAATCTTCTTCGATTTCTATACATTTGCTGAGATTGAAGCAAAGAAATTGGTTGTTTATCTTCTATTCTTCTTGCTATCTTTGATAGCTGGCATTTCTTTCTACAGAAACAAAAATAAAGTAGAAAAAATCTCAAATATCATTGATATGTTTTCAGCAGCTAAGTATGCAATTTAAACATTTCACCTCTAGCAATTTCAGTGTTAATTTATATCAATTATCTAGGGAATTACTCCTTTATTTAGCTCTAGGTATAAAAAGGAGTAAAATTCCTCCAGTGATTGAAGCTACTGACAGTATTCTGCTAGGAATTTTGAACATACATCTCTTCCTCTCTCCTTTCAGCAGCAAAGTACCTGGGGAAATTATGTCAATTATGCATTTCTCCATCATACTTAAAATAAGTTTTTTTTAATTTTTTTTATTATTATTATACTTTAAGTTCTAGGGTACATGTGCACAACGTGCAGGTTTGTTACATACGTATACATGTGCCATGTTGGTGTGCTGCACCCATTAACTCGTCATTTACATTAGGTATCTCTCCTAATGCTATCCCTCCCCACTGTCCCCTCCCCACAATAGGCCCCAGTGTGTGATGTTCCCCTTCCTGTGTCCAAGTGATTTCATTGTTCAATTCCCACCAATGAGTGAGAACATGAGGTGTTTGGTTTTCTGTTCTTGCGATAGTTTGCTGAGAATGATGGTTTCCAGCTGCATCCATGTCCCTACAAAGGATGGGAACTCATCCTTTTTTATGGCTGCATAGGATTCCATGGTGTATATGTGCCACATTTTCTTAATCTAGTCTGTCACTGATGGACATTTGAGTTGATTCCAAGTCTTCGCTATCGTGAATAGTGCTGCAGTAAACATACGTGTGCATGTGTCTTTATAGCAGCATGATTTATAATCCTTTGGGTATACACCCAGTAATGGGATGGCTGGGTCAAATGGTATTTCCAGTTTGAGGAATTGCCGTACTGTCTTCCACAATGGTTGAACTAGTTCATAGTCCTACCAACAGTGTAAAAGTGTTCTTATTTCTTCATATCCTCTCCAGCACCTGTTGTTTCACAACTTTTTAATGATTGCCATTCTAACTGGTGTGAGATGGTATCTCATTGTGGTTTTGATTTGCATTTCTCTGATGGCCCGTGATGATGACTGCTGGCTGTATGAATGTCTTCTTTTGAGAAGTGTCTGTTCATATCCTTTGCCCACTTTTTGATGGGGTTGTTTGTTTTTTTCTTGTAAATTTGATTGAGTTCTTTGTAGGTTCTGGATATTACCCCTTTGTCAGATGAGTAGATTGCAAAAATTTTCTCCCATTCTGTAGGTTGCCTGTTCACTCTGATGGTAGTTTCCTTTGCTGTGCAGAAGCTCTTTAGTTTCATTAGATTCCGTTTGTCAATTTTGGCTTTTGTTTCCATTGTTTTTGGTGTTTTAGACATGAAGTCCTTGTCCATGCCTATGTCCTGAATGGTATTACCTAGGTTTTCTTCTAGGGTTTTTATGGTTTTAGGTCTAACATTTAAGTCTCTAATCCATCTTGAATTAATTTTCGTATAAGGAGTAAGGAAAGGATCCAGTTTCAGCTTTCTAAAAAATTAAAGCTTTACAATGCTGGAAAGTTTATCAGTCATTATTAAGAGCCTGAAACAACTGGAGAAGCAAGTCCACCAAAAACAAAAATCCGAAACACAGAAAAATAGTATGATAACTCTTAAGAAAACAAGGTAGATTTTAATTATGTTGATTTTTCATTTTCAAAAGCAATCAATAAAGAAGAGAGAAGGATTTAGATTGTTTTACTTTATTTTTCCAATTTTTGCTAAGAATATATTTCTCAGTTATTGCTTCCTATGTCTGCCCATCAAAGACAACTGGAAATTTCCTGCCAATTCAATCTAAGGAGATGGTCTATTTATTCAGTGTCCACCACTCTGTTTCCACACCAAATCGTCTAACATCAATTGGGCATATTGCGTTTCAATTACAACACTAAGTTATCGTCAGACTCCACAGGATTAAGGGCTGAATTTTGCACAAGATTGCTCTCACTGTAGATGCTAGCTGCTAGTCTTTGGGGATCCTCAAGTCACCTGCACTTCTGACCAATTAGTTATTGATTCAGGAAGTCCCCATGACATACATAAGAGGACTAGACAAAGAGATTTAAATGGCAAGGTCTGGCAGGGGATACAGAGCCTCCATGACATCTCCCATGGAGTCAGGGCACATCACCCTCACAGCACATCTGTTTCCCAACCAAGCATCTCACCTGACCTTTGGCATTCAGAGTTTTTATTAGACTTTCACGTACTTAAGCAAGACTGATGAAATCATTGGCCATGTGATTAAACATAATTTTCAATCCCCCTTTACTCTCTCGAGGTCAGGCTGGCCTTTCTGATAGCCAACCCCCATTTCGAAGCTATCTAGGGGCCCATCATGAGTCACATCATATCAGTGTAACAAAGACATTCCTATAATTCATGAAATTGTAAGGGTTTTAGGAGCTCCGTGCCAGGAACTCAGGACAGTGACTAAATTCTTTATAATACTACATGCTCTTGGTGTCTTTGATTAACTGTGTGAAACACAAGCTGTTCCCATTATTGCCTATTGTCTAGCATCTAACTAATAGGATCAAACATATGACTTTACTCATACAGGAAATTCTTTCCCAGTAAGATAAAGCTGCAACTAATACACAGTTCAACTAGCTTCCTTTCGAAATAATAGGTTGCTTATCAGTGTAAATGACTCCTCCTGTGGACAATACACAGCTCAAAAAGCCAAATTACTTGTTTATCAAATGACTAATTAATTATCAAGCCTTACTTTGAAACCTTCATCTTGATGTATCAACTAATCCTAAACTATTACATCTTGCACATTGTCCAATTCCAACAACCCCCATTATTAAAAGACATAGCTAAAGCCATACCCCAAAGGCTTATAATTATATGTCTTTAATCGCCCTCTTTCCAATATACAATAAAATTCTTTCAAGAAGGTGGTCTTTCTTACTGCAGATAATAAGCTTTGCTAAACCAATTTATTATTTCAGTGGTCTTTTCAAGGAGTTGGCCATCAATAATAGCCACTGAAACATTTCTTTCTGTAAAACTCCAAAAGGGTACCCCTTCTCCCCTCGACCTAGCTTTCTAGAAATGATTCTGACATGGAATATTGCTCATACTCAGATGACTGCTATTTCTGTGGGCAGGAAACTGTCCTTTCTCTCTGACCAGGAGTCTAGTACCTGCTGATGAAACCGTAAGACTATTTAAGCTTGCGAGTAAGGTAAAATCTTAGACCCTTCACAGTTCTTGATCATCTGTTATATTAGAAAACAGGAACTAAAAATTTCTAAGTGATTTCATATGAGTGATGCTACTCTTAGGTGGCTCTTTAATATGAAAGGACAAAATAGAAAATGGATTTGACACAATTCCATTAAGCTTAACTTTTACTGGAGTCAGATCTTTTGATTTTTTATCCTATGATTCCATTTCTCTTGTGCTTATCATGCATTTGGTCCTTGGCTTTTAATCTTTGTTTAGGGGCTGCAGAGGCTTCACTGGTTCATTTCTTTCCTTGGTGACATTGTCCAAAGACCATGTGGTAGTCAGGTTTTTAGGTAGAGTGCTGGACTCAGTCTTATTCTGCAGCCCATAAGAAGAAATATTGTTTTCATTTCCTAGCTCGCTAAAGGCATCTAAGTGTCTTGGTTGATTCCTCTGAACTAAGCCACTTAGTTCATTGAGTCTCTCCTTTCTGCAGGTAAGATGTCAAGATTTATCCTGCTAATTGTGGCTAGTATTACTCATGCATGGTTTCCAGGCATGGCCTTTCACACTGGTAGGTAACTTCAAGACACAAATGACCATGGCTTTTTCCTGGGACAAACATTTTTCTTCATTCATTACATATGTCCCAGAGCCTTTGAAGAGTGTGGCTGGCAGTGGGTCACTTCATGATTTCATTCTGTCTTTCTAGAAACTACTATAACAAGATATGGATTTAGAGTAATCACTTTTAATGTTATTTTTGGAAATGTTTGTCTTTGTAGCTTTCAAAAACAAGATTTGGTGCTTTACATTAGACTGTTTTGGGGTGCTCCTCACAGAGGGTCTTTCTTCAGGACTTTTGTTTTGCACTGTTTTCATCAGTTCTGCCAGCTCTGGCCTATAATCTATTGGTATCTCTGGCAGCTTTTCTTCAATAATCTCATACACTAAAGAATTGGTATTTTTACATTGAAAGTATGCTTTGGGTGACCATTTCACAAACACAGCATCCCAGAGCCCAAACATCAGACTTATAGCTGTAGTGTTTGTTTGAGAATAACTGAGGACTCACGTAGTAGGGTGTGCCAGTGAGGGTACTAACCATGTCACAGTTGGCATAGTGACCCAGGCTGGGGCGCTGTCCTCAGACACTTGATTTTAAGTAGTCCACAGAATATCAAAGAAAGTTTTGGTCGCCAAGTACAGATTTTTAAAATAAATGTAAACTATTTGCATGTATAGACAAAATATAAAAATGAATCCACATAATTTTGTTTTTCTAGAAAGCATCTGGTATTGTATTATTCAAAATAATATTGTTCACAGTATTGATTGTCTTGATAGAAATGTCAGAAGTTTTCTTTTGATTTAATTTTAGCTTCTGTTTAATTCCTAGGAAAGCTATTGGTTTAAAAAAAAAAGTCTTACCACTCAAGAATATGAGTTGATAAAGACAGTAAAAACCCTGTGTTATCATCTTTGTGCAGTTTACCAGACACTGTGCCCATAATAATACATTCTCAATAAAGAATAAAGGAAGGAAAAATACAAGAAAGTGAAGAAGAAATGATGAAAAAAGAGAGAATCGTAAAAGCAAAGATAAACTCATGAATCAATAAAAGAGAGAAGAAAAGGGAAAGGTACAAGAAGAAAAACATAAAGAAGGAGGGGAAGTTCATGAAGGACAAGAAAAATGACAAAAGATAATTTTTTTATAACACAACACTAACATGGCAAGGAATTCTCAATTCTCAAGATTTATCAAATTTTGACAGAACTCATAGAGACTGTAGAATGTGTGCTTGAAACATGAATGAAGAAAAGAGAAACAAATCAGAGGGTGTAAAGTAGACTCTTAACAGAATGTACAAAAGTGAGTGGAAATATTTTTTTTAAAATAGAGACAGTGTTATGGTATGAATGTGTCCCCAAAAATTCATATGATAGAACTTAATCACCAATGTGATTTTATCAAGATGTGAGACTTTAGGGAGTTATTAAGTCATAAAAGCAGAGTCATCGGGGATGAGATTAAGGAATAGTATGTAAACAACTATTTAAAATGTTTTAAAAAGTCTATTCCATTGAAACACTGTTACACATTAGAATATATTTTTGTATTAATTTTTTTCTCTTTTCTAAGAACACAATCCTCACTTTACATGACCTAAAACCTTGATTTGCAGCAAGCAGTGTAGAGAGTGGGAGAGCAGCAGTCCCCAACTTTTTTGGCACAGAGACCAGTTTCATGGAAGTCAATTTTTCCATGAATGGAGGGGTAGAGACTCACATCATCAGACATTAGTTAGATTCTCATAAGGAGCATGCAACCTAGATCCCTCACATATGCAGTTCACAATAGAGTTCATGCTCCTATAAGAATCTAATGCCGCCACTGATCTGACAGGAGGCAGAGTTCAGGCAGTAGTGCTCACTGGCCTGCTACTCACCTCTTGCTGCTCAGCCCAGTTCCTAACACGCCCAGGGTTTGGGAACCGCTGTGGTAGTGTACGAGAAAGTAGATTTACGATGCTGTAGAAGAAATGCCAATATAAAAGCAGAGATAATACTTAACTCCTAACAAGTAACCAGAATTTTGCAACCAAACCATTGCCTTACAAGTCCTTGGTTTCTACATGGGCAAAAATGGAACCCAAAATCAGGTAGAGTTTAGCTAGAGGGACTCACACAGAGTGACCATAGCTACAGAAGAGCTCTGCAGTGAGAGCTGTTGAGTGCAGAGTCACAGTCATTGCTCAGAGCCCATCCTTTTCTCTTCTTTCATTTAGTGACTGTACATGCTCTTTGCCACTTGCTTTTACCCAGGCAACGTTGTATAGTCTTGAAAATTCAGCAACTGTCATCTCATATGTAAGCTCTTTTCTGATTCATCACACTGATTTAGAAGACTCTTGTCTGTAGTTCCACAGTACCATGTGAAAAATATCTATTATATTCCATATTATACCATGTTTTAACTCTTCTTTTAAAGCTGTGCATCCTCCTCAATGACTGTAAATTTTTTAAGAGAACACACTATTTATAATTTGATGGCATATATATCCATGTATATCTCATTAAATGTTGAGTAAATAAAATCAGGCTATAAGTCTGGCACAGTATATTAATGTTTTTAAGACTTCAGAATTCAAGTTTTCAACAGTATGCCTGTCTTTTTAAACTTAAGCTTGTTTGACTGAGTTTTTTATATCCTTCAAAAGCTTAAAGTCTCACCATCTAGAGTTAAAAGGAAATGCTTTCTGATGGGATCTCAATTTTTTTCATGTAAATTCAACAAAATAATTTTAATTTTACACATAAGAGATATTTTGGTCTTCTACAATGAATCTTTATTATTATGGAAAGGATTTTTTTTTCCTTTACTGATCTTGTGGTTGGGAAATATGGGCATTTTCTTTTGTTTTGAACTTACTTCCTTTTCTTTAAGTGGTAGATTCAGCCTAAACCTAAAATAAAAGTTAAAAGAGATAGAATCAACCACCAGGGAATAAAATAGAGAAAGTAATCAACAAACATGTCCTTCCTTTTTTTCTATGAATGATATCGTGAACAGAAATCAGGCCAAAAACAAGCGAAATGACTTAATGAATCAAAGTAGTTCTCTTAAGTTGGCTTAGAATTATAGCATATTGAATCCAATGAGTGATTAATTTTCAATACAGTTGTGAACACTCCATGTATGAAAAATTGTGTACAGTGTAATTCAGAAATAAAGACCAAAGCTCCACTAACTTCAACTTGGCTAGAGTTGCACTAGATTTAAACTATTTAAAAAATTCATAAAACTTCACCCAGTTTTGTATATGACACCCAAACTTTGCACTGGTCAAATTTCATCTTAAAAATGTGAGGACTGAACCTCTTTCTTACAACTTAAGCTATAGGTAAACAAATGACTTCATCAGTCCGCAGAACATTCCCATTGTTTTAATGCTGTGGGCTACCTCTGGGGCTGTCAGAATAAATCTGAATACTGCTTCAAGCTGGGGGAGTAAGCTAAGGCTGCAAAGAATTTGGCTCACTGTAGGAAGGCCAGGACTCACAAAAGGCCAGGTGACAGTGGAGCAGGCTTGAAGGCCTAGGAGTCTCATGTTCCTTATTCGTTTCATACCCTACTAATGTATCCATTCATGTGTGAGCCTCAGTAGCAGAAAATCTAGAACATAGAGATAGAGAGTGCCAACATTTCCTCAAGTGAGCAGCAGTCATATTCAGATAACTTCCCAGTATAAGCGGATTGGCCAGCATTTACAAGCAGAGGAGGGAAGAATAGGCCCTGAGGCAGAGATCAGAAAGATCTAAGAAGATTCCCAGCCAAGGAACCAATAGCCACTTAGGGCCTTTGCTGAAAAGGAGGACAGGGGAATTACTGAATTGTCTCCAATAGGACGTTTATGTTAGAGATTCTGAAAAACAGCCAAGGCTGACTTATGGCAAGAAAGCCTTCCTACTGGACTCTAGTGAATAATGTTGTGTATGTGAGAACTCTGCAGCAACTGCAACCCAGAGCAATGTCTCCCTCTCCCAATTCTGCTTCCTTCACCAGCCTACAGAGTTGTTTCTGAAAACACTCCTGTAGACCACCAAGTCAGTGTGTGAGTTTTGTTATAGCATATTTATGTATTTTTCATTTTCTTCCTTTCTTCTTTCTAATTTGACAAACCTACAAAGGATTTGAGGTAGCTATGGTACACCTTATAGGAAATTAAATACCACCAGTTAGATAAATCTTTCTTCCTTCCTTACAACAAAACAATGTTAATGTTAGCTACAGTTTTATTCTAAAGAAAAAAAAGAATGCAAATTTTATTCATTTTTGATCATTCAAAACATTTCAATCTATAACTGGTATGGTCTCTGGAATCTAGACTTAGAATTTTAAATTAGCTTAAAACATTATTTCTGCTAGCTTTACAGTATCAACATAATTACTAAGGAAAATTTAAATTTTCTATTACACTGTAATTTCTCCTCCATTCTGCAGTGAGATAAACCGCAGCCTCTTAAGCTTTCAAATACACTAAACTTTCTAAAGTGAATTTTAAAAAGGAAAAATTGAATTATTTTAGCAAATCAATAATTATTTACAAGTAGATTCATAGATCAGATTAGACTAGATTCGATTGATAGATATAACACATTCCTAAGAAAAAAAATTGTTGGATTCAAATGGTAAAAGTAACTAAGTAAATTGAGACTTCCAGATGAAATATGAATTCTTTATGAAATAATATGATATAGCTATTTGTGGTAATAAAATTTGGATGCTAATAGCACAAAGGAAATTTTATAAATGAAATAAGCATGGTCAGAATTATTCTAACACCTCTGACCACAACTCTTGTTTGTGTTGAAACACAATATAATTGAGCCAATATTGACCTGGAAATTTTATAGCTTGCCATTCATCTTCTCCAAAATAAATTTATTAATGCCTGTACATATGGTGACATGACAGAAGAAAGAAACCTATTATCACTGTAGTTACAATTCAGGTTTATTATAACAACTGTCTGCATTGGAAAAATGTGTATTGTTGAGTACTTGTTTCATGGATTATATCAATGTAGGTAAGGTATTAGGTTTTTAAAGATTTCACTTAAACCTTATGCAATTCATTATTGGCAATTTAAATTATCTCGATAGTCAGTTTTCAATCACTAAATTAAGATCATTACAGTGTAGTCCCCAAAATGACAATTTAGTTTTAATAGGAAAGAAAAAAACTGTCAACTAGGCATATCTGGAGATCTGATCAATTACGTTCAGTGATTAGACCACTATGGCTGCATGGGAAGAACATTTCTGACTCTTTTTGGTCAGGCCAAGTATTTTTTTGTCAATAGTTGTCAGTAGTTGATCTAAACCCTTAAGAAAAGTGACATTTTGCTCTGAAGATAATCAGCAAAATACAGAACAAATTATGGAGATAAATGGAAGTATATGTGTGTAGAAATACCTCCTGAATATACCAAAACAGGGCATATATTTGCTTTTTTATAACTTTTTTTAAAACAAGAAAAGTTGGGGATTAAGATGGCAGATAGGAGGCAGGACTAGCTTCACCTTCCACTTGGACAGACAGAGAGCAGCATGTGGAGATTCACATCATGAACTTCTGCTCCAAAAACTACTGCCAGAGCATAACCAGGAAAGCCGAGAGAATCCACAGACCCTTTGAAGGAACTGAATCACCACTGCTGGCTCCCAGAGATGCTGAAAAACCGTGAGTCCACTTGCTTTCTTAATGGGGAGGCTCATGGTCTGGGGCAAGTTCTCAGTCCTGGTCTCCAGCTGCCTGAAAATCGCTTCGGTGCTGTTTGGGGAACACAGTGGAAGCGAGACCAGTCTTTAGGACTGCAGGTTGTGTGAGAGCAGGGTGAGGCCTGTGACTGCTGGCTTTTCCCCACTTTCCTGGCAACCTGTATAACTCAGCAGAGGCAGCCATAATCCCTCCAGGAATATAACTCTATTGGACTGGGAATCACACCCCCATCCCCCACAGCAGCCACAGCAAGCCTCACCCAAAGAGAGGCTGAGTTCAGACATCCCTAACCCTGCCCCCACCTGGTGGTCTTTCTCTACCTACCCTGGTAGCCAAAGACAAAGGTCATAATCTTTCGGAAGCTCTATGGCCCTGTCCACTGCCTGAGAGACCTGAAGACTTAACCAGGATGCCTAGGGCAAGTTTGTGTCCTCTCTATAGGACCACAGCTGACGCATTTTTGAAAGCACCACCTCCTGGCTGGAGGCCAACCAACACACCAGTGCACTAAACAAAAACACAACCAAGGACCCACACGGAGTTCACTTCACTCCCCTGCTACCTCCTCCACTGGGGAAGATGTGGATATCATGGCTGCAAGACCTGAAGATGGATCACATCACAGGACTCTTCACAGACACTCCCCAATACCAGCCCGGAGCTTGGTACCTCTGCTGGGTGGCTAGACGCAGAATATCAAAAACAATCACTGAAGTTAGGCTCTCAGGAAGCCCCATGTCTACGGGAAGGTGGATAACACCACATCAAGGGAGCACCCTGTGATAGAAAAGAATCTCAGCAGCAGCCCTTGAATTCCAGATATTCCCTCTGACATAGTCTACCCAAGTGACAAGGAACCAGAAAAGCAATTTTAGTAACATGACAAAACAAGATTTGTTAACCCCTGCAAAAGATCATACCAACTCACCAGCAATGAATCCAAACCAAGATGAAATATCTGAATTGCCAGAAAAAGAATTCAGAAGGTCGATTATTAAGCTAATCAAGGAGCCACCAGAGAAAGGTGAAATCCAACTTAAAGAAATCAAAAACATGATGCAGGATTAGAAAGAAAAATTCCTCAGTGAAATAGATAGCATAAATAAAAAAACAATTACAACTTCTGGAAATCAAGGACACACTTAGAGAAATACAAAATGCACTGGGAAGTCTCAGCAATAGAATCAAACAAGCAGAAGAAAGAACTTCAGAGCTCAAAGAAAACGTTTTCAAATTAACCTAATCCAACAAAGACAAAGAAAAACGAGTGTAAAAAAAAATGAACAAAGACTCCAAGAAGTTTAGAACTATGTAAAACATCCAACCCTAAGAATAATTGGTGTTCCTAAGGAAGAAGATAATCTAAAAATTTGCAAAACATATTTGAGGGAATAATATAGGAAATATTCCCTGGCCGTGCTAGTGATCTAGACATCCAATAAAAGTAGCTCAAAGAATACCTGGGAAATTTATCACAAAAAAGATTTACACCTAAGCACACAGTCATCAGGTTATCTAAAGTCAAAATAAAGGAAACAATCTTAAAAGCAGTGAAGCAAAAGGATCCAGTAACCTATGAAGGAAAACCTATCAGACAAACACCAGATTTCTCAGCAGAAACCCTATAAACTAGAAAGGATTAGGGTCCTATTTTTAGGAACCTTAAGCAAAATAACTATCAGCCAAGAAATTTGCATCCAGAGAAAGTAAACTTCATAAATGAAGGAGAAATAGTCTTTTCCAGACAAACAAACGCTTAGAGAATTCACCACTACCAAGCTAGCACTACAAAAACTGCTAAAAGGAGCTCAAAATCTTGAAACAAATCCTTGAAATACACCAAAATAGAACCTCCTTAAAGCATAAATCTCAGAGGACCTATATAAAAACAATACACTGAAAAATGGACTTAAACTACACCCCTGAACAATTGGATTAACAGATATTTACAGAACATTCTACTCAACAGCTACAGAATATACATTATATTCATCAGCACATGAAACATTCTCCAAGATGGACCATGTGATAGGCCACAAAACAAGTCTCAGCAAATTTAAGAAAATTGAAATTATATCAAGTATTCTCTCAGACCACAGTGGAATAAGATTGGAAACCAACTCTAAAGGGAACCCTCAAAACCATATGAATACATGGAAATTAAATAACCTGCTCCTGAGTGATACTTGGGTCAACAATGAAATCAAGACATAAATTTAAAAATTCTTTGAACTGAATAATAATAGTGACACAACCTATCAAAACCTCAGGGATACAGCAAAAGCGGTGCTAAGAGACAGTTCATAGCACTAAATCCCTACATCAAAATGTCTAAAAGAGCACACATAGACTATCAAAGGTCACACCTCATGGAACTAAAGAAACAACCCAAACCCAGCAGAAGAAAAGAAATAACAAAGACCAGGCCGGGCGCGGTGGCTCAAGCCTGTAATCCCAGCACTTTGGGAGGCCGAGACGGGTGGATCACGAGGTCAGGATATCAAGACCATCCTGGCTAACCCGGTGAAACCCCGTCTCTACTAAAAAAAATACAAAACACTAGCCAGGCAAGGTGGTGGGCGCCTGTAGTCCCAGCTACTCGGGAGGCTGAGGCAGGAGAATGGCCTAAACTCGGGAGGTGGAGCTTGTAGTGAGCTGAGATCTGGCCACTGCACTCCAGCCTGGGCGACAGAGCAAGACTCCATCTCAAAAATAAATAAATTAATTAATTAATTAATTAATTAAATAACAAAGACCAGTGCAGAGCTAAATGAAATGGAAACAAAAACAAATACAAAAGATATATAAAACAAAAAGCTGGTTCTTTGAAAAGAAAAGCACTATTGATAGACCATTAGCAAGATTAACCAAGAAAAGAAGAGAGAAGATCCAAATAAGCTCAATTAGAAACAAAACAGGAGATATTACAAATGATAACAAAGAAATATAAAAGATTATTCAAGGCTACTATGAACACCTTTATGTGCACAAACTAGAAAGCCTAGAGGAGATGGATAAATTCCTGGAAACATACAACCCTCCTAGATTAAACCAGAAAGATATAGAATCTCTGAACAGACCAATAAAAAGCAGTGAGATTGAAATGGTAATAAAAACAAATGCCAACAACAACAACAACAAAATAGGATCAAATGGATTCACAGTTGAATTCTATCATTCAAGGAAGAATTGGTACCAATCCTATGGAAACCATTTCAAAAGATAAAGAAAGAGGGAATCCTCCCTAAATCATTCTAGGAAGCCAGTATCACCTTAATACCAAAACCAGAAAAGAACATAACAAAAAAAGAAAACTACAGACCAATATCCCTGATGAATATAGATGAAAAATCCTCAACAAAATACTAGTGAAACAAATCCAACAGCATATCAAAAAGATAATTCACCATGATCAAGTGGGTTTCAACAAGGATGCAGGGATAGTTTAACATCTGCAAGTCAATAAATGTGATACACTCCATAGACAGAATTAAAAACAAAAATCACATAATCATCTCAATAGATACAGGAAAGCATTTGACAAAATCCAACACCCCTTTTGATTAAAGCCTTCAGCAAAATCGGCATACATGGGACATACCTTAAGGTAATAAAAGGTAGTAATATCTATGACAAACTACCAGCCAATGTTACATGGAATGGGGAAAAGTTGAAAGCATTTTCTCTGAGAACTGGAACAAGACAAGGATGCCTACTTTAATCACTTCTATTGAACATAATCTACTGGAAGTCCTAGCCAGAACAAGCAGACAAGAGAAAGAAATAAAGGGCATCCAAATCAGTAAAGAGGAAATCAAACTGTTGTTGTTTGCAGATGATATGATCACATACCTAGAAAACCCTAAAGACTCATGCAAAAAGCTCCTAGTACTGAATAATGAATTCATCAAAGTTTCAGGATACAAAATTAAGGGGCACAAATCAGTAGGTCTGCTACACCAACAGCGACAAGATGAGAATCAAATCAAGAACTCAACCCTTTTCACAATAGCTGCAAAACCAAAATACTTAGGAATATACCTAACCAAGGAGGTGAAAGACCTCTACAAGGAAAACTACAAATTCTGCTGAAAGAAATCATAGATGACGTAAACAAATAGAAACACATCCCATACTCATGGATGGGTAGAATCAATATTGTGAAAATGACCACACTGCCAAAAGCAATCTACCAATTCAATGCAATACCCATCAAAATACCACCATCATTCTTCACAGAGCTAGGAAAAACAATTCTACAATTCACATGGAACCAAAAAAGAGCCCACATATCAAAAGCAAGACTAAGCAAAAAGAACAAATCTGGAGGCATCACATTACCTGACTTCAGATAACACTGTAAGACCATAGTCACCAAAACAGCATGGCACTGGTATAAAAATAGGCACATAGACCAATGGAACAGAATAGAAAACCCGGAAATAAACCCAAATACTTACAGCTAACTGATCTTCGACAAAGCAAACAAAAGCATAAAGTGGGAAAAGGACAACCTATTCAACAAATGATGTTGGGATAATCGGCAAGCCACAAGTAGAAGACTGAAGCTGGATCCTCATCTCTCACCTTATACAAAAATCAATTCAAGATGGATCAAACACTTAAATTTAAGACCTGAAACCATAAAGATTCTAGGAGATAACATCGGAAGGCCCCTTCTATACATTGTCTTAGGCAAACACTTCATGACTTAGAATCAAAACGCAGATGTAACAAAAACAAAGATAAATAAATAGGACTTAAACTAAAAAGCTTCTGCACCGCAAAAGAAATAATCAGCAGAGTTAACAGACAACCCACAGAGTGAGAGAAAATCTTCACAATCTATATATCCAACAAAGGACTAATATCCGCAATCTACAAAGAACTGAAACAAATCAGCAAGATAAAAACAAGCAATTCCATCAAAAAGTGGGCAAAGGACATGAATAGACAATGCTCAAAAGAAGATATACAAATGGCCAGCAAGCATATGGAAAGATGCTCAACATAACTAATGATCAGGGAAATGCAAATCAAAACCGCAATGTAATACTACCTCACTCCTACACGAATGGCAATAATCAAAATAGACGCTGGCACAGATGCGGCTAAAAGGGAACATTTTTACACTGTTGGTAGGAATGTAAACTAGTACAACCACTATGGGAAACAGTGTGGAGATTCTTTAAAGAACTAAAAGTAGATCTACTGTTTGATCCAGCAATCCCACTACTAGGTATCTAGCCAGAGGAAAAGAAGTCATTATACAAAAAAAAGATACTTGCACACACATATTTATAGCAACACATTTTGTAATTGCAAAAATTTGAAAACAGCCCAAATGCCCATCAGTCAATGAGTAGATAAAGAAATTGTGTGTGCGTGTGTGTATATATATACACACACATTTTATATATATATATATATATAGTATTCCATTATATATATACACTAATATATACTAATATATATATTATGGAATACTACTCAGCCACAAAAAGGAACAAAATAATGGTATTAGCAGCAACTTGGATGGAATTGGAGACTTATTCTAAGTGAACAAACTCAGGAATGGAAAACTAAACATTGTATGTTCTCACTTATATGTAGAAGCTAAGCTATGAGGGTACAAAGACATAAGAATGATAGACTGGACTTTGGGGACTCAGGGGTAAGGGCGGGAATGGCAAAAGATAAAAGACTACACATTGTGTACAGTGTACACTGCTCGGGTGATGGGTGCACCAAAATCTCAGAAATCACCACTAAAGAACTTACTCACATAACCAAATACCACCTATTCCCCAAAACCCTGTTGAAATAAAAAATAAATAAATAAATAAAAAGGGAAAAATTAGTATGACTTATAGCACACAACTGAAGTTAAAATATGAGTTTTATCCTTAAGCACAGCACAGTAATAAGAAATTTAGACCTGTATTGAATCTGTACTGGTGACTTATTTGTTATGTATTATTAAATAAGCTGTTAAACTCTCTGAAAATCCATTATCCTTTTCCTCTGTACAATAAAAAAATTTCCTCTACCTTGAAGAGTTGTGAAAATTTGGAAGAATGTATACGAATGACTAGAATACCACCAGGTACATAGAATGCACTCTCTATATTTACTTCCTTCCCTCCCTACTCCCCATTCTGTTATTAGTGTACTATGAAGTTTTTAACAAGTGACTTTTGGGGTCTCAGTTTTACCTCTATAAACAAGCAGAGCCAAGCTAGTTTGACAATTTATAGTCCCAATGTTATGACACATTGTCAGGGCATGAGTAAGTGGGCAATGTATCACAAGTACTCCAACCTAATATTAATAATAGTTAAATTACCAAAATTTACAAATAAGTTTCTTTAAAATGTACAATTATAACATCAAAATAAGTCATCAGTACTTCCACTTGCTTTTGAGGTGGAGTATATGAAGTAGAGTTTCAGATGACAAAGATAGAATTGCTCTAATGCATGGACTACTTTGTTTCACATAATAGCTTTGAGGTACCCTTAATAGTTGGATGATTATAAGTTACAACTGTCATATATTATACTTTTCTTAACTGAACATTTCTTACTTATTTTATTTATGCATATGTTTCTAAAAGGAAAAAGATAACATTAATTTTTTTTTTTAAGTCTGTAGTTCTATACACTTTACTTCCCTGCAAAACCCTTTGGCATTTCTCAAATCAGAGTATGCTGATGAGAATGTCTGAAGTAAACCATGATCATCCTTGGTGCTTGTCTCAGTGAAGACAATGTTGGAAACCACTGAATTTCACCTCTAAGGATTTTTTTTCTTTTACTGTTGGTATCATTTGATGTCTTTCTATTTATTTTTATTTTAGATTTAGCAAGTGCACAGTCTTGTTTGTTACATGTATTACATGTGTAATGGTGGGGATTGGGTTTCTAGTCTACCCATAATCCAAATAGCGAACATCATTATGCCTAATAGGTAATTTTCAACCCTCACTCTCCCCACCCTCCCCCCTTCCAGAGTTTTCCGTGGCTATTATCTCCATCTTTACATTCATGTGTACTCATTGTTTAGCTCCCACTTGTAAGTGAAAACATGTGGTATTTGATCTTCTGCTTCTAAGTTAGTCACAGGATCTTTTTAACTGCAAACCATCTATGTTATCCCCCAACAAGTTTAGACAAGCAAACACGTTTGCAAGTAAATGCTCTTTGATAAAAGAAACCCTTTCAGAAATTCTTGGCAAAACTTTGTAATAACTGTAAACATTTCAAAGTACTATGCCATAATTTTGGTGTATTATAGGAGCAATTGAAAATAAAGGATTCTTTAGTTCAAATGGCAAAACCCACTTTAGAAAGAACATGTCTAAAACATGATGTAACTCAGAGAAAGAATTACTGGATCTTAAACAAAGAAAAGGATTATCAAAGCATTTGACTTGATTTTACAGTACCTCTGATTATCTGCCTGTTCACAACCCTTTAATATCTTATATTTATTCTAATATGGAAAATATAGTACATCTGGTAAAATTAGGCAATATTTAAATTCCATGCTCAACCTATTTAAAATATCAACTCAAAAATATTATAGTATATATCTTGGAAGGCAAAATATGAGTATTTTTTTCTTTTGGGAATATACACTGTATCAGTTCCCTAGGGTTGCAAAACAAATTATCACCATGAACAATGAATCAAAAAAATGAATATCACAATGAATCAAACAAATGAAAATGGAAATATGTTATACAAACACCTATGAAATACAGCAAAAGCAGTATAATTTGGAAAGTATATTGCATACACATCTACACTTAAAAAGTAGAAAAACTTCAAATAAACAACCTAATGATGTATCTTACAGAACTAGGAAAGAAAAGTAAACCAAACCTAAAATGAGTAGAAGAAAAAAAGACAAAGATCAGAGCAGAAATAATACTGAAATGGAGAAAACAATACAAAATATTAACAAAACAAAAAGTTGATTTTTTAAGAGATAAACAAAATTGATATACCTTTAGCCAACTTATTAAGAAAAAAAAAGACCAAAATAAATAAAATCAGAGATTAAAAAGGACACGTTACAAGGATACCTCGGAAATTCAAAGGATCACAGAGGCTACAGTGAGCCGCTATATATATATATATATATATATATCTCAATACATTAGAAAGCCTAGAAAAAGTAGATAAATTCCTAGTCACATTAAACCTACCAAGACTGGACCATTAAGAAACAAAAAACCTGAAAAGAACAATAACAAGTAATGAGATCAAAACCACACTAATAAGTCTACCAGTAAAGAAAAGCCCAGGAATTGATTACTTCACTGCTGAATTTTACCAAACATCTAAGGAAAAGCTAATGCCAGTCCTAGTCAAACTGTTCTAAAAAATAGAGGAGCATGGATACCTCCAAACTAATTCTACAAGGCCAGCATTACCCTGATACCAAAACCAAAGACACATCAAAAAAAGAAAACTATACATCAATATCACTGCGGAACATTGGTGCAAAAATCCTCAACAGCATACTAGCAAACCAAGTTCTGCAATGTGTTTAAAAGATTATTTATCATGACCAAGTGGGATTTATTCCAAGGATGCAAGGATGATTCAACACACACAAGTCAATTAATATAATACATAACACCAGCAGACTAAAGGACAAAAACCACGTGATCCTTTCAATTGATGCAGAAAAAAAACATTTGATAAAACTCAACATATCTTCGTGATTAAAAAAATTTAAAAACTGGATACAGAAGAAACATACCTCAAAAAATCGTATACAACAGACCCACAGCTAGTATCATACTGAGTGAGGAAAAACTGATGGTCTTTCCTCTAAGATCTGGAACAAGACAAGAATGCTTACGTTCACCATTATTATTCAACTAATATTGGAAGTCCTAGCTAGAACAATCAGACAAGAGAAAAAAATAAAGGGCATCCGACTGGGAAAGAAGAAGTCAAATTATCTTTTTTTTGTAGATGTTATGACCTTATATTTGGAAAAACCTAAGGATTCTAGAAAAAAATATATTAGAATCAATAAATTCAGTAATGTTTCAGGTTACAAAATTAACATACAAAAATCAGTAGCATTTCTATATGCTAGCAGTGAACAACCTGAAAAGGAAATCAAGAAAGTAATCCAATTATAATAACTATAAGTAAAATTAAATACCTAGGAATAAACTTAAGTGAAGAAAGCAAATGTTCTCTACAATGAAAACTATAAAACATCGATCAAAGAAATTGAAGAGGGAAAGACATTGTAAGTCCATGAATTGGAAGACTCAATATTGTTAAACTGTACATACTATCCAAAGCAATATACAGATTCAATGCAATCCCTCAAAATACCAGTAACATTCTTCACAGCAATAGAGAAGAAAAAATTACATAATGTATATAGAACCACAAAATCCAAGAAGACCCAAAGCTATCCTAAGCAAAAAGAACAAAACTGGAGGAATCACATTACCTGACTTCAAATTACACCACAGAGCTATAGTAACCAAAACAGTATGGTACTGGCATTAAAACAGACACATAGACCAATGGAAAAGAATAGAGAACCCAAAAATGAATTTATATATCTACAGTGGACTCATTTTCAACAAAGGTGTCAAGAACATACTTTGGGGAACGACAGTCTCTTCAATCAGTGCTGCTGGGAAAACTGGATATCCATATACAGCACAATGAATCTCGACCCCTGTCTCTCATCATATACAAAAATCAAATAAAAATGGGTTAAAAACCTAAGTCTAAAGAAACTAGTAAAAGACTTAAATATACTTGCAAACTACTACAAGAAGCATGGGGAAAACTTTTTGGGACATTGGTCTGGGCAAAGTTTTCTTGAGTAATACCACACAAGCACAGGAAACCAAAGCAAAAATGAACAAATGGGATTACATCATGTTAGAAAAGCTTCTGAACAGCTAAAGAAACAATGAACAAAGTAAGAAGATACTACACAGAATGGGAGAAAGTATTTGCAAACTACCTATCTGACAAGGGATTCACAACCAGAATATGTAAGGAGCTCAAACAACTCAATAGTAGAAAACCTAATAACCTGATTTTTAAATGGGCAAAAGATCTGAATAGACATGTTTCAAAAGATAACACACAAATGGCAAAGAGATATATGAAAAGGTGTTCAGCATCATTGTTCATCCAGTAAAAGGAAATCAAAGCTATAATGAGATATCCTCTCACTCCAGTTAAAATGGCTCTCATTCAGAACTACCACTCAATCCACTAAACTCACTGCTGGGTATATAGAGGAAAATAAATCTTTCTACCTTAAAGACACATGCATACAGATGTACATTGCAGCACTCTTCACAATAGCAAAGACATGGAATCAACCTAAATGCCCATCAATGACAAATTGGATAAGGAAAATGTGGTACATATACACCATGGAATACTATGCAGCCATAAAAAATGAGATGATGTCATTTGTGTGAACATGGATGAAGCTGGAGGCTATTATTTTTAGAAAACTAACACAGGAACAGAAAACTGAATGCCATGTGTTCTCACTTATAAGTGGAAGCTAAATGATAAGAACTTATGAACACAAAGAAGAAACAACAGACGTTGGGGTCTACTTGAGGGAGAGAGGGAAAGGAGAGAGAGGAGCAAAAAAGATAACTATTAGGTGCTTGTCTTAATACTTGTGTAACGAAATAATATGTAAAACAAACCCCTGTGACACGTGTTTACCTATATAACAAACCTTCACATGTACCCCAAACCTAAAATAAAAGTTAGATAAATAAATATACAAATAAATAAAATGACTTTTATCAAAATACAGGCAATGACAAATGCTGGCAAGGATGTGAAGGAAAGGGAACCCTTATACACTGTTGATGGGAATGTAAATTAGTACAACCACTATAAAAGATGATTTAAAGTTTCCTCAAAAAACTAAAAATAGAACTACTATCTGATCCAACAATCCCATTTCTAGGTATCTACCCAAAAGAAAGAAAATTAGTATATTGAAGAGATATCTGCACTCCCATGTTTAATGTAGCACTATTCACAATAGCCAAGGTTTGAAGCAACCTAAGTGTCCATCAATAGATGAATAGATAAAGAAAATTGGATACATATACTTGATGGAGTACTATTCAGCCATAAAAAATAATGAACTCCTGTCATTTTCACTAACATGGATGGAACTAGAGGTCATTATGTTAAGAGAAATAAGCCAGGCACATAAAGACAAACTTTGTATGTTCTCACTTATTACTGTGAGTTAAAAATTAAAACGATGGAACTCATGGAGACAGAGAGTAGAAGTATGGTTACCAGAGGCTGGGAAGGGCAGCAGGGGAGTGGGGCAAAAGTGGGGATGGTTAATGGGTATGAAAATACAGTTAGATACAATTAATAATATCTAGTATTTGATAGCACAACAGGGTGACTACAGTCATCAATAATTTATTGTACATTTCAAAATAACTAAAAGAGTATAATTGGATTGTTGTAACATAAGGAAAGGATAAATGCTTCCAGTTATTTATACCCCATTTACTTTCATGTGATTATGTACAACATGGCTGTATCAAAATATCTCATGTACACCATAAATATATATACCTACTATGTACCCATAAAAATGTTTAAAATAATAGAAAATTTTAAAATTAACTTAGTTGCTTAAAGCACCAGAAATTAATCATCTCACAGTTCTATAAATCAGAAATGTTGGTTTTGGCAAGGTTGGTTACTTCTGGAGTCTCTGAAGGAAAATCTGTTTCATGTCTCTCTCCTAGCTTCTGATGACTGTCAAAGTCGTTGGCCATTTCTTGACCTGTAGGCAAATTATTTCAATTGCTGCCTATATCTTTACATGGACTTCCCCTCTGTGTGTTCTCTTTTGGATCTGTGTGTCTCAAATCTTCCTTCCTTTTCCCTCTTATAAGACCACCAGTAACTGAATTTAAGGCCTAATCCAGAATGACCTCATCCTAAGGTCCTTAGTTATGTCTGCAAAAACCCTATTTCCAAATAAGTTCACATTCACAAATACTAGAGGTTAGGTCCTATGCATATCTTTTTGAGGAACACTATTCAACCACTGTAGCCTGCCCTCAGCCCCCTAAAGTTTACATCTGTCCCAAATGGAAAATGGGGAATCACACCATTCCAGCATCACTCAAAGTTTTCCAATTACAGCATCAACTCTGAATCCAAAATCTTATCTAAAAGTCATCTGCTCAAAAAGTTCCAAATCTAATATTTTAATTATCTAAATCAGGTATTGGCAAGACTCTCTATATGATCCATCTTGGGGGAAAATTCCTCACCATCTGTGGACCTATAAAACTAGGAAACAAGTTGTCTGCTTCCAAAATACAATGGTGGGATAAGCACAGAATAAACATTCTCATTCCAAAGGGGAAAACTGGAAAAAATAAAGGGGTCGCTGGTCTCCAGTAAGTTTGAAGCCCTACAGGAAAAAATCTGTTAGGTTTCAAAACCTGAGAAAATTCTCCATAGCTATAAGCTCTGTCCACTGGGCCCATGAAGGCTGTCCTCTCCAGACTTACAGAGAATCCATCCTCTGCTCCCAGGAAGGCTCTGTTGGCCACTGCCTCTGCGTTCAAAATACTGCCCTCAGAATTATTGTTCTTTTTTATGGAAAAGGGGCACATGTTTGCAGGCAAATTACTCTATTATCCTTTTTCTGTTTGTAGAATTTTGGTAGTTCAGAAACATTCTTTTATTTTATCCAATTACTTTCAGTCAAAACTGTTAGAATTTCTGTTGGTATAACATTCTCAAAAATGTTGTGAGTCTCCTTTGTAATTCATAGGGGTCCACATGATTAGACAAGAGGATACTCAACAGATCCTTCCTTGAACACTTCATCTCTATGCTGGATTCTCCTGAGACATTTTATTGGCTCCATGAGTCACACACCCAATCTCTTCAGTAAAAGATTGTTCAGCGACACATTTGGCCCTGTCTCCAGTGAATGCTTTTCTAGCAGCAATTTTCTAACTTTGGCGTCCTTTACAATGTGACTAGACCAAGAACTGTCCAAATTATCAAAGGCTAGTTGCTTTCTTTGCATGAGTTCCTTCTTCCATTTATCTTTTTCCTCTGGAATTGTACTATAAGCTGCAAATTCAACACTTTGCTTGAAAATTTCCTCAGCTAAATATCCAAATTTATCGCTTACAAGTTCTACTCTCTCCCAACAGTAGATCACAATTCAAACAAGTTTTCTACCATTTTTTTTTTTTTTAACACAGTCTCGCTCTGTCACCCGGGCTGGAGTGCAGTGATGCGATCTCGGCTCACTGCAAGCTCCACCTCTGGGTTCATGCCATTCTCCTGCCTCAGCCTCCTGAGTAGCTGGGACTACAGGTGCCTGCCACCACGCCCGGCTAATTTTTTGTATTTTTAGTAGAGACGGGGTTTTACCACGTTAGCCAGGATGGTCTCAATCTCCTGACCTCGTGATCCACCTGCCTCAGCCTCCCAAAGTGCTGGAATTACAGGTGTGAGCCACCACGCCTGGCCAGTTTTCTACCATTTTGTAACAAGAATCACCTTTCTTCCAGTTTCCAATAAAATGCTCCTCATTCCTTCCTGAGATCTCACTAGAAATACCTTTAATATTCACATTTCTATCAATCATGTCTTCAAGGCAATTTAGGCTTTTTCTATTATGCACCTAAAAATTCTTCCAGCCACTTCCACATTGTTCAGATATTTGTTACAGCAGATTCCACTCTCAGTACCAAATCTGTATCAGTCAGGATTCCATCAGAAAAACCGAACCGGTGGGATGTTCATGGTATGTGACACTTCCCCATTATGAAAGGTAATCTTCTTTATGTAAAGTCAGTTGTCTGCTGGCAGGCACAGTTGCTCATGCCTGTAACCCCAGCACTTTGGGAGGCTGAGGCAAGAGGACCTCTTGAGGCTAGGAGTTAGAGACCAGCCTGGGCAATGTAGAGAGCCCCTTCTCAACAACAAAAGAAAAATAATTGAGTAGTTGAGTGTGGTAGTATGTCCCTGTAGTCCCAGCTACTTGGGAGGCTGAGGTGAGAAGACGGCTTGAGCTCGAGAGTTCAAGGCTGCAGTGTGCTATGATTGCACCACTGCACTCCAGCCTGGGCAACACACTGATACCCTGTTTAGAGTGAGATCCTGTAAACAAACAAACAAACAAACAAACAGAACACGGAGTTTATTGCATCATAGAAGCAGAGAGTAGAATAGTGATTACCACAGGCTGGGATGAAAGAGAAATTGGGGTGACGTTGGTCAAGGATACAAAATTTTAGTTAGGCGGAACAAGTTCAAGAGATCTATTGTACTGTACAACATGGTGACTATAGCTAATAATAATGCATTGTATACTTAAAAATTGTTAAAAAATTAGATTTTAAGTGTTCTCATCACAAGTAAATGACATGTTCATGAAGCAATGTATATGTTAATTATCTTGATTTAGCCATTCTACAATGTATACACATTTCAAAACATCATACTGTGTACCATAAGTATGCACAATTTTTTTGAGTTAAATAGGCAAATAAGTTTTTTAAATGTCCATGTAAAGATGGGTCGTATGAAAAGAGTTTGTTATATAATAGATGCCCCCCAAAGTTCCAGATCTCCAGAAAGGAAATAAATGGCATATTGCATGAGACTAATAAAATTTAAAACAGTCCAAAGAAAGATGGCAATTTAGTAGATAGAAACCATAACAACAGGCACTGAGCTAGACACTTCCTTAATACTAATACAGAAAAGAATTATTTCCATTTTACAAATGGGGAAGTCATGGTTCAACTGTATGAAGTCAATCGCTGCTAATAAAAGTCAACGTTTAAACATGTGCTACTTGAAATCTACTCTATATCAAAGTCCATGCATTCTCCACTGCTCCCAGTGGCCTCTTTTAGAAATGCTCATAATGTTTATGGGAATGGACAGACAGTGTATACAAAAGGAAATCTCTTCCTTGTACCCAGCTCAACCACAACACCAAATTGTCTTTGTCATGGTCTAGCTAACTTTTTTTTTTTTAACATAATAATAACCCTGTAGAACATACACACAAAAACATACGCACCATTCAAAAAGTTTATACAATAAAAAGTAAGTTTTATTTCCAACCCAGATACCTAATCTCATTTTTCACAGCTAAGTTTCATCAATATTTCTTACATATCTTTAAAAAAAATCCCCAGGCCCATCTATTCTTCTACATATTTTTAAAGAGAAAAAGGAGTAATATATTTGACACTTTGTTCTGCAGCTTGCCTTTGTTTCCTTTTTTCTTTCTTTTTCCTTGTAAAAAAGGTTTTTTTTCCTCAGCACATCAAGGTCTACACCATTTATTTTAATGGGTAGTTTATTTTACATCTATACAATAATACATGTAACCAGTTCTCTGTCAGGGTGCTTTTAGAGTTTTCTTGTTTTTTAATGTTCCAACAAAGCTGAATTCAACTTTTTCACACGTGTGGGTGTTGGTTTCTTTCGCTCTGCTTCTTATGCAGCCCAGCTGTTCATCTCTGAGTGTCACACGGCCCTTGGTGTTTGCTATCTACTATTCTTGTGCAGTTCAGAAACTCCCTTGCAAAAGAAAAAATTTCGAGGGAGATTCTTGCATTTGTTCTCTACAGAACTTTAAGAGCAATATGGGTAAGCAAGTGTCACAATTTAGATGTTATTAAAAACAGATCTTCATAGGTTAACTTCTAACCTTAAATATTATACAATGTTATAATAAGAAACATGGCAAAGACATTTAAAAGTGCTTTCCAAAGTTAAAAGAAACCAATCACTTTTTTATTATACTTCCTAAAAATTCATTTAGCTCTATTTGGAAACCCCTACCAGTCTGAAGAGTCATACATTATTTCCTTGCCCTTATGCACTTTTTCACTTGACAGGCAAAAACCTAGTTTTCATTAAATGAAAATGAATACTGAGCAATACCTATCATTTTTATTTATATATTTAGAATACCAAACATCAAATAACAACTTCTAATAACACTGAGGCAAAATTAGTCATTATTCTAACTGTATTGTGTCATCTCTGCAAATACTTTTCATTTGTCTTTATTTGCAGCAGATGAGGACTGTTCCTTTTTTTTTTTTTTTTTTTTTTTTTTTTGGAGACAGAGTCTCACACTGTCTCCCGGGCTGAAGTGCAATGGCAATGATCTCGGCTCGGCTCACTGCAACTTCCGCCTCCCAGGTTCAAGCAATTATCCTGCCTCAGCCTCCTGAGTAGCTGGGATACAGGCACCCACCACTGCACCTGGCTAATTTTTTGTATTTTTAGTAGAGACAGGGTTTCACTATGTTGGCCAGGCTGGTCTGAAACTCCTGACCTCATGATCTGCTCGCCTCAGTGTCCTAAAGTGCTGGGATTATAGCCGTGAGCCACCACACCCAGCCTGATGAGGAATGTTTTCATTTCAAAAACAACTATTCAATTCAACTTCTTCAATAAAAAGTGAATTCAGTAATAGAATGAGCCGATAAAATGCTTAATAAGTTTTTGCTAATAGTAGAATAAAAAGATTTTTTAAATGAACTATTATTTGAGCCGGGATAGCCCAAATACCCCCTAAATGACCATAACTTTTCACTTTTTTATATTGTGTTGTTATAGGACAGATCAGCACGTTATAAAATGCTGTTACACAGAACAATGCTCCATGAATGTTAATGGTTATAAGAACAAAATGGTGGGAAAAGGGAACATTTAATGTGTAACTCTTCATTATGAAACTTCAAAACAATGTATGGGATGAATCATTTCACTTTTTTTCCCCTTTGTCCTACTAGTTAGCATTCTCTGGTATTCTAGAAATCACCAGAAAGACCAGTATGCAAACTTAATCATGAATAGCTATGAAACAATTTTTAAAATCCTTAAAATAGCGCAACTTAGAATGAATTATCTTCAGCATGATGAGGAACATTGTTTTTTAAACGTTACCAACCTTAATGGATGTAACAACTAGAAATGTTTCTATACATATAAGTCTCTTGTTAAAATTCTTTTTTTAAAAAAATCACTATGTGACCTAATTTTCAAAACCTGCTTTCTGTCGACCTTTCCCAACCTACTATTTCCCATTCAGCAAAACTATAAATTTCCTTTTTGAGATTTAAATGAGAGGTTAACTCTTTTGTTAAGCACTGAGCCCCACTCAGGTGTCACCCATTCCCTCTTCTATGTTCCCAGGCCCTCTGGAAACCTACCACTTATTTTCTTTCGTCACATAGTACTATAATTTGGCATTTATTTTTCTGCCTGTTTTACTAGGCCCAGAGAACCTAGGGATCAGAGACAAATTATTAGTATCAGTATTAGTATTAGTATTAATATCAGTATTTACAGGCATGGTACCTATATGGGAACCTGGAACTCTGCAAGCATTCAATAAATGTGTTTTTAATAAATAAATGAGCAAAAGTGTCTCTAAAGCCTCCACGTTATTAATGTTTTTGTCAATAATTTAAATCAGGAAGAGAATCAGGTCTGTAGACAATTTTTAAATTGATTTTTGCCAAAGAAGTGTTTTAAGTTAAATTGTAATGCCTTCAGGTGAAGCATGCATTCCTCTTTCTACAGTCCTGACATCACTCTATTTGCTTCTATCTGGCAGCTTCAAACTCTACTCTTACTTAGACTCTCACAGCAACTGAGTTTTCTACTTCTGGTCTAGATATTACATGAGGAAGAATATCCATTATGTTTGCAGGTATAAAATGGGTTGTACATAGAGAAAAGATATACTTTAATAAAAATGAAAATAGATATGCACACTTAAGTGGGAAAAGAAATGAGAAAAATAGATAAGAAATAATACAGTACGATCAATTTGTAAAGCAAGTTCTATAACATGATAGTGACATGGTAGCCAATAGAGCATATACTCACTCCACATCTTTAATGAGCATCTAGGTAACAAGCAGAGGCTGACATGGAAAATGGGGAAAGGGTTCCTAGGATGGCCACCGAGATGATTCAAGGTTAAAAAAGAAAACCTAGGCCGGGCGCGCTGACTCACGCCTGTAATCCCAGCACTTTGGGAGGCCGAGGCGGGCGGATCACGAGGTCAGGAAATCGAGACCATCCTGGCTAACACGGTGAAACCCCGTCTCTACTAAAAAATGCAAAAAATTAGCCGGGTGTGGCGGCGCCTGTAGTCCCAGCTACTCGGGAGGCTGAGGCAGGAGAATGGCGGGAACCCGGGGGGCGGAGCTTGCAGTGAGCCGAGATCGCGCCACTGCACTCCAGCCTGGGTGACTGAGCGAGACTCCGTCTCAAAAAAAAAAAGAAAGAAAAGAAAAGAAAACCTAGTCCAAATAGGAAGAGAGGAAGTCAAATCATCTCTGTTTGCAGGTGACATGATTGTATATTTAGAAAACCCCATCATCCCAGCCCCAAATCTTGTTAAGCTGACAAGCAACTTCAGTAAAGTCTCAGGATACAAAATCAATGTCCAAAAATCACAACCATTCCTATACACCAACAATAGACAAACAGAGAGCCAAATCATGAGTGAACTCCCATTCACAATTGCTACTAAAAGAATAAAATACCTAGGTATACAATTTACAAGGGATGTGAAGGACCTCTTCAAGGAGAACTACAAATCACTGCTCAAGAAAATAAAAGAGGACACAAACAAATGGAAAAACATTTCCATGCTCATGGATAGGAAGAATCAATATCGTGAAAATGTCCATACTGCCCAAAGTAATTTATAGATCAATGCTATCCCCATCAAGCTACCAATGACTTGCTTCACAGAATTGGAAAAAAATACTTTAAACTTCATATGGAACCAAAAAAGAGCCCGCATAGCCAAGACAATACTAAGCAAAAAGAACAAAACTGGAGGCATCATGCTATCTGACTTCAACTTATACTACAAGGCTACAGTAACCAAAACAGCATGGTACTGGTACCAAAACAGAGTTATAGACCAATGGAATAGAACAGAGGCCTCAGAAATAATACCACACATCTACAACCATCTGATCTTTGACAAACCTGGCAAAGCAATGGGGAAAAGATTCCCTATTTAATAAATGTTGGAAAAACTGGCTAGCCTTATGCAGAAAACTTATACCTTATATAAAAATCAACTCAAGATGGATCAAAGACTTGATCTAGGAACTAGGACCATAAAAATCCTAGAAGAAAACCTGGGCAATACCATTCAGGATGTAGGCATGGGCAAAGACTTCATGACTAAAACACCAACAGCAATGGCAACAAAGGCCAAAATTGACAAATGAGATCTAACTAAACTAAAGAGCCTCTGCACAGCAAAAGAAACTATCATCAGAGTGAACAGACAACCTACAGAATGGGAGAAAATTTTTGCAATCTATCCATCTGACAAAAGACTAATATCCAGAATCTAGAAATAACTTAGGCAAATTTACAAGAAAAAAAAACATCAAAAAGTGGGCAAAGGATATGAATAGACACTTTTCAAAAGAAGATATTTATGCAGCCAACAGATATATGAAAAAATGCTCATCATCACTGGTCATCAGAGAAATGCAGATCAAAAACACAATGAGATACAATCTCATGCCAGTTAGAATGGTGATCATTAAAAAAGTCAGGGAACAACAGATGCTGGAGAAGATGTGGAGAAATAAGAAGGCTTTTACACTGTTGGTGGGAGTGTAAATTAGTTCAACCATTGTGGAATATAGTGTGGTGATTCCTCAAGGATCTAGAACAAGAAATACCATTTGGCCCAGCAATCTCATTACTGGGTATATACCCAAAAGATTATAAGTCATTCTACTATAAAGACACATGCACACGTATGTTTATTGTGGCACTATTCACAATAGCAAAGACGTGGAACCAACCCAAATGTCCATCAATAATAGACCGAATAAAGGAAATGTGGCACATATACACCATGGAATACTATGCAGCCATAAAAAAGGATAAGTTCATGTCCTTTGCAGGGATGTGGATGTAACTGGAAACCATCATTCTCAGCAAACTAACACAAGAACAGAAAACCAAACATCGCATGTTCTCATAAATGGGAGGTGAAAAATGAGAGCACATGGACATAGGGAGAGGAACATCACACACCAGGGCTTATTGGGGGTAGGGGGCTAGGGGAGGGATAACATTAGAAGAAATACCTCATGTAGATGATGGGTTGATGGGTGCAGCAAACCACCATGGCACGTGTATACCTACGTAACAAAACTGCACATTCTGCACATGTACCCCTGAACTTAAAGTATAATAAAAAAAAATTTTAAAGAGAAAACCTGGTCATGAAGAGTTTCTCCAAGGAAGACCGGAGAATCACGTGATGTAGCTATTTCTAAAGATGGACCAGGATAAGCAGAAGTGGTATCACTGTTCCCTTTAGACACAGCTCTGAACAAAGGAGGGGAAGAAAATTTTTAAAAGAAAAAGATCCAAAAATTTTTAAAAATAGTATTGTAAACTGACAAACTCTGTTAAAGAAAGAATCAAAAGAAGGTGAGCTTTTGGGAGCGTTCTGAAGACACTTCTCTAATTAAATAAGCCATAAGATTATTCCAGTAAGGATAATCATGGCTGAGAGGAGAGTTCCAATGGTCTCCACTCCCGTTTAGAGATCACATTCAAATAGACAAACTGTGTAAACACATCCTGAGTTCAGGTTTGTTTCCCCAGTACAAAAATAGAGCCAAAGAACAACAAATAAATACTTACTGAATGTCCTCTATGCTGGGTACCACAATTGATGCTGAAGGAGAAGAATTACAAAGAACAAGTTAGAATCCTTTCTAAGACAAGTGATTCTATGTGGTGGTCTCAGCCTTTTCTTTTTTACAGCACACAGTTTATATGTAAAAGAGCTGTTCCATCAGTAATGAATCTCTTTATAGTAAATGATTTCTGTGAGTCTTCCCTACTCCCCAAGGGTTCATATCAGAATCTTTGAGAAATGATAATATTGGGGGTATTTTGAAAAGTTTCCACCTTGAGATTCTAATATGTGCCCCTTCTCCAAGGATATACTATCCCTAGGTGAGAATTACAGCTTTGGTGAGGCTTGGTGACGCTTGGGGACTGGAAAATAGAGAAAGAAGTAGAGACTGTTATAGCAACTTGCATACTAGATTTAATTACAAAGTCGTAGCACACAACAAAAACTTGTACATGACAAAGTCTTCTATGAAAATCCCTTAAACTTCTGTGAAATACAGTATAAGTGTTTCATATCTAAAACTATATTCTATAACATCTGTAAGTAAATGTGCTGTGTATTCAAAGACAAAAATCATCTATTTCCTTAGACAGTTTATATTCATAAATTACAGCACATGCTTTGACAACTTGAAAAGCTTTAGCAAATGCATGAAAATATCAACTTACTAGGTATTTCTATTTCTTATAATCATTTTTATCTTATGGAAAAAATTTCTCTCTTTCTATCACTCTTCTAGTCAATGTTCTGAATTGTTCTCAGTACAATATTTACCCCAGAACTGCTTTTAGAAAACCAGCATTATCCACCTGTCTAGCTGTGTAAACACTACAGTTCTCTTTGCCAAAGATTTAAAAAAAGAAAATCCTCAATACAGTTCACAATTGTCCTTAGGCATGCATACTGTTTCAGGCTTAAGTATATCCACAGCCTAAACACTTTTGCCCCACCTTTTAAATTATTCTTCTCATTGGCAAGTAGATGTAGTTGAATGTGTATAAGTTAAATACCTATCTGATGCTATTCCACTGTGATTACAAGATAAATTAATGGTGCCTACAACAAAGGCCTGTAGAATGTGCTTAGATACACAGAGGACAAACTGACTAGCTCTTTAAAGAAGAGATTGAAAAAAGCATCACCAAGGAGGTAATATTTGGAATAGTGAAGAAACTGACAGTTAAAGATGTCAATGGAGACAGGTCAGATACTCTAGCAAAAACATAAATAAATATAAAAGGCATAAAAGAATATAGTATGTTTAGGAATGATGATAAGTTTGAATCATTAAAGAAAAGTATGTTGGTCCAGGCTCTGTGGCTCATGCCTGTAATCCCAGCACTTTGGGAGGCTGAGGTGGGCAGATCACTTGAGGTCAGGAGTTCAAGACCAGTCTGGTCAATATGGTGAAACCCTGTCTCTACTAAAAAAAAAAAAAAAAATTTGCCGGGCATGGTGGTGGGCACCTGTAATCCCAGCTACTCAGGAAACTGAGGCAGGGAAAGTTGCTTGAACATGGGAGGCAGATGTTGCAATGAGCCAAGACCAGGCCACTGTACTCCAGCCTGGGCCACAGAGCAAGACTCTGTCTCAAAAAATAAAAAAAAGAAAGAAAAGTATGTTGATGAGTATATCTGGAGAGAAGATTTGTCAAAAAAAGTGGAACTAATGAAGTACAAATGGAACCAATAAAATAAACTGTTCCTAGACTATGGTAAGTTTCACATGCTCTGAGAAGACATATAGATATAGACTTTATATTATCATCAAAAGGTAACCAACATGAGGAGTTAATCAATGAGCAACAAGGTTATGTTTTGCTTTTTTTCTTTTAGTAACATAACTTTAATAGCAGTAAGGAGTTACGGATTAGAGACACAAAAAGAATAGATATGTATATATCCATTAGGAAAACTTTGCCTTAGCCAAGAAGGGAATGAAGAGGATATGATAAAGTCAACATTTGAACTTTGCAATTGGTTCTTTGCAATACACTGTGGAGATTAATAATGCAGGCTTTAAACTAGACTTCTAAGGTCTACAACTACTATTATAAAACCACAAAGAAACGAACTCCTCTAAACTTCAGTTATGTGTCAGTTAAATAGTTCTTTCTGGATAAGATTGTACTTGACATAATGCAAGTAAAGGTACTCAGCACCATTTCTGACACACAGTAAGAACTCACTGTTAAGTATCATTACTGGCAAAGTAGGCAAAGAGAAATCAAGAATGATTCTCAGATTTCCTGATTGAATAATGAAGTACTGGATAATGTTGGAAGAAAAATAGGTTTTGCAAAAAGGCAGGTCTCCTCTTTCTCTCTCTCTCTCTCTCTCTCTCTCTCAGAATTATTATCTGCCTCTTTTTCAATCCTAGTACTCTCCTTAACACTAGACCAGGAAGCTGAACCTGCTGGATATCTTCAATTTTCCCTTCAGATCAATTTTCTGCATCTACCAAGTAAGAAACCCAGCTTCTGCCAAGAAATCCTGCTGCTTCTAGCCTGAGTCTTACACGGCCTGTGACTTCTTAGCGCCTTAATAAACATTCCCTCCATTAAACTCTGCTGAAATTGTCCAGTTGGATTGTACCATCTCTGGTTCTGCAAAGACCCTTATTGATCCATGGAAACTGTCACCTGGAATCAAGTCTCCTGGAGGGATTGGGAGTGACCAATACATCTCAATACATCAGAACTGATTATTCCCTTCTCTATAGGGCTCTACTTTAAGGAGACTCAAGGCAATTTAAAAAAAAATCCAATAAAGGGGGTGTTAGAACATCAATCATAGCATGGAGGCTATAAAGTAGCCATTACTGAGGGAGTTTACCGGACAGGAGGGCCTGAGGGCAGCCATGTGAGTTGAGTATAACTCTGCTGGGCAGGTGTAGAAAGGATGGGCTGTAGAAAGACCAGCAATTTTGCAGGTCCAATCACATAATTAAAGGCATTGGTGAGGAAAGAAATCATCAAGAATACATGCAAAGTTTGTGAAAGAGTATAAAAATATGGTTAGATAGAAGGAATAAGTTCTAGTATTCATAAGTACAATAGAAAAATTATAGATAACAATGATTTATTGTAGATTTTAAAGTAGCTAGGAAAGAAAAATTGCAATGTTCCTAACACAAAGGAGAGATAAATGTTTAAGGCGATGGATATCCCAATTACCCTGATTTGATCATTACACGTTCTATACACATATCAAAATACCACATGCACCCCAAAAATACGTACAGCTATTATCTATCAATAAAAATAAACAAAATAAGAATTTTAACAAAGTCAATGCAGCACAACACACAAAAAATCTGGTGGGACAACTCACGGCCCAGTGGAGACCAACTCAGAATACTGATAGATCATGTGGACTGAGCTACCCTGCAAAAGGCAGAGGCTAGTTCCAAAGACTAGCTGAGGTGTCTGGAGGTTAGTAAGAGTGATGGAAAAAGAGCTGTGGCCTACGTGCCCCTCCCGCAGCGTCATCAGGACAATTAAAGCTTCTTTTTGCACTCAAATACTGTATTGGAAGGAAGAGGAGAAAAGCACTTTTGAGAGTGGGAGGAAATTTTGAGAGACTGAGTAGTTACCAAAAAATAAATAAATAAATAAGACTAATATGCAGAACAGACTGATACATGCTTAATTGGCAAGATCTCATGATATCTACCCTCAATAGGACTGTGTGCCTGCGAACAAAATGACATGTTACAGAACACAAACATCTCGTTTATAATTTATTTACCTTACATTTCTGTTTCCCAATTAATGATGATTCAAACTGAACTTCACTATATACATAGCCATGCAATTTGGGCTAAAATGTGAGAAGCCAATAGGACATCCATGGAAAGATGACCTAGTATACCTAAAGACATAGATTTGCAAGTTATTGGCATACAGGTCATGTTGGAGTCATGGAAGTGAATGAATTATAAAGGGCAGAAAGAAGAGAGAGGAAAAAAGTAGAACTCCTGGGTAATACCAATAATTATGGGATATAGACAGAGAAATTACCAGAAGGAATAAACAGAGAGGTTGGAAAGTAATCTAGACAATGTGGTGCATGCAGAAAACCTAACAGGAGAGAAAACAATTCTAAAGAGGGAATAATCAATACTGCCAAATTCTGCAGAAGGGAAAAAACTAAGGATAAGGACAGAAAAGTGGCCAATAGAGTCTGTTTCATAAATCCAGAGAGAGAAGAGGAAAAAGCCTAAGACTACAGGATTGTTCTGCCATCAGTGACTTGAGATCTTGCCTGAATACTGGCTAACAGAGATATTATGTCTAACTAAACATCTTAGGAAGTTAACACAGAGGTTACTTCTTCTTATGCATATTTGAAGAATATCAAATATATTCATATAGCTATTAAAAAGTATAAGACAGCTATATAGTAAATTTACACTAGCGTTTTATGAGGAGTATCTCCAACTGGGTTTCATTTCTTCACTTTCATCAAAAAGCTACAAATAAGACACTGTCCATTTGTGTCACAATTCCTTGTATGCCTGCTGGTCCATTCTCTGTACTAGTTATTTGCAATTAAATGAGTCAAGAAGAGAGAATAGAAGAAATTGGTGAGAAAATTAAATTTATAATATAAATATAAACCAAATATTTATATTAAATAATTTTCTATTTGTAACATTCAAATTTCTCACTGTCAGCAAAACTTCAGCAGAAATTTCAGATCATGATGGTTGATGTGACTTGGTGCCCCAAAGTAACTGTGTTTAAGTTACATAACTAACTAAAGTCTGTCACAGATTTTTTTATCTACTAGCCTGTGATCAAATTTTTCTTTGAACTTAAGGAGTCCAAAAAGATTTGTCCAGAGACATGTTATGTTTATAGGCGTAGTCTAGTGGGCACGCTGAGTACCTATTTTTCTAAACACACTATGTTGCATCCTGATTGAGTCATTTATATGCAAATGTTATACTGAATGAGATACCTGGTTTTTAAGACTTCTCCATTGTGCGTGACGCCTCCATTATAAACGTTGCTCATGAACTCCCAGCCGAAACACAGAAGAACCGATGGGTGTTTGGCATTTTTCGCTGAGGTACTGGGTTCATCTCACTGAAGTGCGGAAGATGCGGTACTAGTCGCTGCTGCAGCCCGACCAGCTAGAGCTAGGCAGAGGCTGACATTGCCTCACCTGGGAGCTGGGGAGAGACCCTTTTCGCTAGCCAGGGGAACTGAGACACACAACACCTGAGAAGTCGGGTAGCTCCCACCCCAATACTGGCTTTGAGCAAACAGGCACACCAGGAGATCATATCCCACACCTGGCTGGGAGGGTCCCACACCCACGGGCCTCCTCATTGCTATCACAGCAGTCTGTGATCACAGGGCAAGGCAGCAGCGGAGGCTGGGGCTCCGCCATTGCTCAGGCGGTGATAAACAAAGCTGCTGGAAGCTCCCGAACTAGGTGGAGCTCACAGCAGCTCAAAGGAAACTTGCCTGTCTCTGGAGCTCCACCTCTGGGGGGCAGGGCACAGTAAACAATGCTCACAAAGCAGCAGATACCTCACGGACCCAAAGCGACTCTGTCGACAGCTTTGAAGAGAGCAGTGGATCTCCCAGCCACGGAGGTTGAGATCTGAGAAGGGACAGACTCCTGCTCAAGCGGTCCCTGGCCCCTGAGTGGCAACCTAACTGGAGACATCCCCACTAGAACTGTCACAGCTACACCTCACGGTGGAGTACACCCCTGAGAGGAAGCTTCCAAAGCAAGAATCAGACAGGTACACTTGCTGTTCAGAAATATTCTATCTTCTGCAGTCTCTGCTGCTGACCACCCAGGCAGCAGGGTCTGGAGTGGACCTCAAGCAATCTCCCAGCAGACCTACAGCTGAGGTCCTGACATTAGGAAACTATCAAACAGGAAGGACACCTACACCCAAAACCCCATCAGTACATCACCATCATCCAAAGACTAGAGGCAGATAAAACACAAGGGGAAAAAGCAGAGGGCAGAAAAGCTGGAAATTCAAAAACAAGGCGCATCTCCCCGGCTCAAAGGGCGCCCAGCTCGCCGCCAACAACGGATCACTGGGCGGAGAATGACTTTTGTGAGATGAAGAAAGAAGGCTTCCAGTCCATCAAATTTCATCAGAGCTAAAGGAGGAATTCGTGCAAGCAAAGAAACTAAAAATCTTGAAAAAAAGTGGAAGAATTGTGACTAGACTAATTAATGCAGAGAAGGTCATAAGCGAAATAGAAAAGAGATGAAAAAGCATGACCGCGAGAAATGCATTGACAAATGCACAAGCTTCAGTAACGACTCGATCAACTGGAAGAAAGAGTATCAGCGATTGAGGATCAAATAGATAAAATAGGCGAAAGAAACCAAAAGAAAAAAAGAAGAAAAGAAATGAACAAAGCCTGCACCAAGAAATGGGATTATGTAAAAAGACCAAAATCGTCTGATTGGGAGTGCCACAAAGTGAGAAGAATGGAACCAGGATTGAAGAAACACTCTTCAGGATATCATCAGGAGAACTTCCCCAACCTAGTAGGGCAGGCCAACATTCAAATCCAGGAAACACAGAGAACGCCACAAAGATACTCCTCGAGAACAGCTCCAGACACATAATTGCCAGATTCACCAGAACTGAAATGAAGGAAAAAAGGCAGCCAGAGAGAGAAAGGTCGGGTTACCCACAAAGGAAGCCCATCAGACTCACAGCAGATCTCTCGGCAGAAACTCTACAAGCCAGAAGGTGGGGAATTATTCAACATTCTTAAAGAAAAGAATTTTAAACCCAGAATTTCATATCCAGCCAAACTGAAGTTTCTAAGTGAAGGAGAAATAAAATCCTTTACAGATAAGCAAATGCTTAGAGATTTTGTCACCACTAGGCCTGCCTTACAAGAGACCTGAAGGAAGTACTAAACATGGAAAGAAAGGAAAGTGCCAGCCATCTCAAAACATGCCAAAATGTAAAGACCATCGAAGTGGGAAGAAACTATATATCAATAATGAGCAAAATAACCAGTTAATAATATCATAATGGCAGGATCAAGTTCCATAACAATCTTAACCTTAAATGTAAATGTACTAAATGCTCCAATTAGAGACACAGACTGGCAAGCTGAGATGAAGTCAAAGATCCATCAGTCTGCTGTATTCCAGGAGAAGGCCCATCTCACCGCATGAGAGAACATACCTGGAAGCTCAAAAATAAAGGGATGGAGGAAGATTTACCAAGCAAATGGAGAACAGAAAAGCGGGGTTGCAATACTAGTCTCTGATAAAACAGACTTTTAAACCATCAAAAATCAAAGAGACAAAGAAGGCCATTACATAATGGTAAAGGGATCAATTCAACAGGAGGAAGAGCTAACTATCCTAAATATATATGCACCAATACTGCAGACACCCAGATTCATAAAGCAAGTCATAGAGACTTACAAAGAGACTTAGACTCCCCATACAATAATAATGGGAACTTCAACACTCACTGTCAACATTAGACAGATCAAAGAACAGAAAGTTAACAAGGATATCCAGGAATTGAGGCTCAACATCTCTGCAGCAAGCAGACCTAATGAACATCTATAGAACTCTCCACCCCAAATCAACAGAATATACATTCTTCTCAGCACCATCGTACTTATTCCAAAAGAGTGACCGTAATTGGAAGTAAAGCACTCCTCAACAAATGTACAAAAGAACAGAAATTATTACAAACTGTCTCTCAGACCACAGTGCAATCAAACTAGAACTCTCAGGACTTCTCAAATCAAACCGCTCAACTACATGGAAACTGAACAACCTGCTCCTGAATGACTACTGGGTACATACTTGAAATGAAGGCAGAAATAAAAGATGTTCTTTGAAACCAATGAGAACAAAGATACAACATACCAGAATCTCTGGGACACATTTAAAGCAGTGTGTAGAGGAAATTTATAACTAAATACTTACAAGAGAGAAGCAGAGGAAAGATACAAAATTGACACTCTAACATAGCAATTAAAAGAATTAGAGGAAGCAGAGCAAACACATTGAAAGCTAGCAGAAGGCTAGAAATAACTAAGATCAGAGCAGAACTGAAGGAGATAGAGACACAAAAAACCCTCCAAAAATCCAATGAATCCAGGAGTTGGTTTTTGAAAAGATCAATAAAATTGACAGACCACTACTTAAGACTAATAAAGAAGAAAAGAAGAAGAATCAAATGCGGCCTTAATTAAAAATGATAAAGGGGATATCACCACCGACCCCACAGAAATACAAACTACCATCAGAGAATACTATAAACACCTCATGGAAATAAACTGGAAAATCTAGAAGAAATGGATAATTTCTGGACACTTACACTTCCAAGATTAAACCAGGAAGAAGTTGGATCCTGAATAGACCAATAGCAGGCTCTGAAATTGGAGGCAACAATTAATAGCCTACCAGTAAAAAAAGTCAGGACCAGATGGATTCACAGCTGAATTCTACCAGAGGTACAAGGAGGAGTTGGTACCATTCATGCAAAACTATTCCCAAATCAATAGAAAAAAGAGAATCCTCCCTAACTCATTTTATGAGGCCAACATCATCCTGATACCAAAGCCTGGCAGAGATACAACAAAAAAGAAATTTTAGACCAATATCCTGATGAACATCGATGCAAAATCCTCAATGAAATACTGGCAAGCAGTTCAGCAACATCAAAAGCTTATCCACCATGATCAAGTGGAGGGCTTCATCCCTGGGATGCAAGGCTGGTTCAACATTATAGGTAATAAACACAATCCAGCATATAAACAGAACCAAAGACAAGAACCACATGGTTATCTCAATAGATGCAGAAAAGGCTTTTGACAAAATTCAACAGCCCTTCATGCTAAGCAGCTCAATAAATTCGGTATTGATGGAGCGTGCCTCAAAATAATAAGAGCTATTTATAATGACAAACCCACAGCCAATATCATACTGGATGGGCAAAACTGGAAAAATTCCCTTTGAAAACTGGCACAAGACAGGGGATGCCCTCTCTCACCCACTCCTATTCAACATAGTGTTGGAGTTCTGCTAGGAGCAATTAGGCAGAGAAAATCAGGGGGTATTCAGTTAGGAAAAGAATCAAGTGATGTCCCTGTTTGCAGATGACATGATTGTATATTTAAGAAAGCCCCATTGTCTCAGCCCAAAATCTCCTTAAGCTGATAAGCAACTTCAGCAAAGTCTCAGGATACAAAATTAATGTGCAAAAATCACAAGCATTCTTATATACACCAACAGACAAACAGAAGCCAAATCATGAATGAACTTCCATTCACAATTGCTTCAAAGAGAATCAAATGCCTAGGAATCCAACACAGGGTGTAAAGGACCTCTTCACGAGAGAACTACAAACCACTGAAATAAGGGACACGGGCAATGGGAAGAACATACCATGCTCATGGATAGGAAGAATCAATATCATGAAAATGGCCATACTGCCCAAGGTAATTTATAGATTCAATACCATCCCCATCAAGCTGCAATGAGTTTCTTCACAGAATTGGAAAAAACTGCTTCAAAGTTCATATGGAACAAAGAGCCCGCATCTCAAGACAATCCTAAGTCAAAGAACAAGCTGGAGCATCAAGCTACTGACAAACTATACTACAAGGCTACAGTAACCAAAACAGCATGGTACTGGTACCAAAACAGAGATATAGACCAATGGAGACAGGGTCCTCAAATAATACCACACATCTACAGCCATCTGATCTTTGACAAACCTGAGAGAGAAACAAGAAATGGGGAAAGTTCCCTATTTATAAATGGTGCTGGGAAAATTGGCTAGCCATAGAAGTAGAAAGCTGAAACTGGATCCTTTCCTTACTCCTTATCACGAAAAATTAATTTGTCCAGATAGATTAGAGACTTAAATGTTAGACCTAATACCATAAAATCCTGAGAGGAAAACCTAGGTAGTACCATTCAGGACATGAAGCATGGGCAAAGACTTCATGTCTAAAACACCAAAAAGCAACGGCAGCAAAGCAAAATTGACAAATGGGATCTCATTAAACTAAAGAGCTTCTGCACAGCAAAAGAAACTACCATCAGAGTGAACAGGCAACCCTACAGAATGGGAGAAAATTTTTTGCAATCTACTCATCTGACAAAGGCTAATATCCAGAACCTACAAAGAACTCAAACAAATTTACAAGAAAAACAAACAACCCATCAAAAGTGGGCAAAGGATATGAATAGACATTTCTCAAAAGAAGACATTCATACAGCCAACAAACACATGGCTTTGGCCATCAAATGCAAATCAAAACCTGGCGGATACCATCTCACACCAGTTGAATGGCGATCATTAAAAAGTCCAAGAAAGGAAACAACAGGTGCTGGAAGGGGATGTGGAGAAATAGGAACACTTTTACACTGTTGGTGGGATTGTAAACTAGTTCCAACCATTATGGAAAACAATTATGGCGATTCCTCAAGGATCTAGAACTAGATGTGCCATATGACCCAATAAAATTTACTGGGTACCACTTTTGAGGATTATAAATTATGCTGCTATAAAGACACATGCATGTTTGTGCAGCACTATTCCTAGAACTTGGAATCAACCCAAATGTCCATCAGTGACAGATTGGATTAAGAAAATGTGGCACATACCATGGAATACTATGCAGCCATAAGATGGTTTGTGTCCTTTGTAGGGACATGGATGGCTGGAATCCATCATTCTTAGCAAACTATCACAAGAACAGAAAACCAAACACCATGTTCTCATAGGTGGGAACTGAACAATGAGATCACTTGGACTCAGGAAGGGAACATCACACACGGGGCCTATCATGGGGAGAGGGGGAGGGGGAGGGATTGCATTGGGAGTTATGCACCTGATAATGACGAGTTGATGGGTGCTTACACCAACAAGGCACAAATATACATATGTAACAAACCTGCGTTATGCACATGTACCCACAACTTACAGTATAATAATAAATAAATTAAAAAAAAAAAAAACGTTGCTCATATGTTTAGATATTTATTCCTCACTGAGATATTTTTATCATCAATTGACAGAAATGTACCAGTGATTGCTCAGTACTATGTACTATGCCAGTTTTCAAATAGTCTAATGGGATAGAGCCTTCAGGTCATTAAAGCACAAGCTTACAGAAACATAACTGCCCCTGGGATTAAAAGACAATTTTAGTAGTCTTTGGGAGTTGCATCCTAAACATTTAGGTTGGGGAAAGGGGTTCAAGACAAAAGTCTGCCCCCTACCTTGAGAACAAAGACTGAGAGTGTTATCCTGTGCACTCTAACGTTTTGCACAAAAGTGTGTTACATTGAAGCAGATCACTCCAAGCCTGGGATCTAATGGAGTGGGTCTGAGGTATGCCACCCACAAGTACCCTTCTCGACCAATGCATCAGCTTTTGGGAGTATTGGCTGCTAATAGCTCGCAGTTAAGTGTTTCTCCTGGCATGTGGAAACCATCTAACCCAATGTTATGCTCTGCCCCAGGGGCAGTTTACATCCAGTGACTGGTTAACTGGCAAGGTGGAAAGATGAGAGTAAGAAAACCAATCCTTTATGTTTTAATTTGGGACAAATCTGAAGAGACATATAAACTCCAGAGCTTCTTCATTGCAATCACAAGGCATTTTCAACCACTCCCTCTGCCTCATCCTGCTTCTTTCAATCCTTTCTAATCGAATTTCTGAGAGCATTCACCAATAAAATTTCTGCAAGTAAATCTCCACCTCAAATTCTGTTTCTAGGAATAGTGACCTAAAGCAGTTGAATCCAAGAGTGGTCCTAAGAAGCAGAATCTAAAATGGTATTTTACAGCTGAGTCATCTGCTGATGGCTAGCAGTAAGGATCCCATCACTGGTGACAGGCAGAACGTTATTAGCTCCAGGCCCATTAGAACAATGAAATTGTTAAGACTGTCACCTGAGATGAATCAGATGGGAAAAGAAAGCACTGCCTGGGGACAGAATCTCCAGCATTTGAGAAATTTGGGGAAAATAATAATTATAAAAACTATGGAAGAAATGACTGTTGCTGGGGGCTATCATTTCGCTGGAGAAAGGCAATGGAAAACTGGAGATAATTAATTACCAATTTAAAGTAAGTGTGAAAACCACAGGGATTGTTTGGCAGCATATAAAGAATCTCGGCTCCAGAGTGGTTGGCAAGATGGCCAAATAAGAACAGCTCCAGTTTGCAGCTCCCAGTGAGATCAACGCAGAAGGCAGGTGGCTTTTGTATTTCCAACTGAGATACCTGGCTCATCTCACTGGGAGTGATTAGACAGTCAGTGCAGCCCACGGAGGGCAAGACAAAGTAGGGTGGGGTGTCGCCTTACCCAGGAAGCACAAGGGGTCAAAGAGCTCCTTACCCTAGCCAAGGGAAGCAATGAGGGACTGTGCCATAAGGAAAAACAAATTCCGGGCCAGAAACTGTGCTTTCCCCATGGTCTTCACAATCTGCGGACCAAGAGATTCCCTCAGGTGCCTACACCACCAGTGCCCCGGGTTTCAAGCACAAAACTGGGTGGCCATTTAGTCAGATGCTGAGCTAGCTGCAGGAGTTTTTTCCATACCCCAGTGGCACCTGGAACGCCAGAGAGACAGAACTGTTCACTCCCCTGGAAAGAAGGATGAAGGCAGGGAGCCAAGTGGTCTAGCTCAGTGGATCCCACCCCCATGGAGCCCAGCAAGCTAAGATCCACTGGCTTGAAATGCCTGCTGCCATCACAACAGTTTGAAGTCAACCTGGGATGCTTGAGCTTGGCTGGGTAGGGGCGTCCAGCATTACTGAGGTTTGAGAAGGCCGTTTGCCCCTCACAGTGTAAACAAAGCTGCCAGGAAATTCAGACTGGGCAGAGCCAATCACAGCTCAGCAAAGCTGCTATCGCCAGCCTGCCTCTCTAGATTCCTCCTCTATGGGCAAGGCATCTCTGAAAGATAGGCACCAGCCCCTGTTAGGGGCTTATAGATAAAACTCCCATCTCCTTGTGACAGAGCACCTGGAGGAAAAGAGGGCTGTGGACACAGCTTTAGGAGACTTAAACTTCCTGCCTGCCAGCTCTGAAGAGAGTGGCAGATCTCCTAGCATAGCACTCGAGCTCTGCTAAGGGACTGACTGCCTCAAGTGAGTCCCTGACCCCTGTGCCTCCTGACTGGGACACACCTCCCAGCAGGGGTGGGCAGGCACCTCATAGAGTAGAGCTCCAGCTGACATCTGGTGGGTGCCCCTCTAGGAAGAAGCTTCCAGAGACAGGAAAAGGCAGCAATCTTTGCTGTTCTGCAACCTCCACTGGTGATACCCAGGCAAACAGGGTCTGGAGTGGACCTCCAGCAAGCTTCAGCAGACCTGCAGCAGAGGTGCCTGTTAGAAAAAAAACTAACAAACAGAAAGGAATAGCATCAATATCAACAAAAAGGATGTCCAAACATAAAGCCCATCCGAAAGTCACCAACATCAAAGACCAAAGGTAGATAAATCCATGAAGATGAGGAAAAATCAGCGCAAAATGGCTGAAAATTTCAAAAACCAGAAGGCCTCTTTTCCTCTAAAGCATCACAACTGTTCCCCAGCAAGGGAACAAAACTGGACAAAGAATAAGTTTGATGAATTGACAGAAGTAGCCTTCAGAAGGTAGGTAATAACAAATTCCTCCAAGCTAAAAAAAAAATTAAAAAAAAAAAGCACGTTCTAACCCAATGCAAGGAAGCTAAGAACCTTAAAAAAAAAAAAAAGGTTAGAGAAATAACTAACTAGAATAACCAGTTTAGAGAAGATCATAAATGACCAGATGGAGCTGAAAAACACAGCACAAGAACTTCATGAAGCATATACAACTATCAATAGCTGAATCAATCAAGTGGAAGAAAGGATATCAGAGAGATTAAAGATCAACGTATTTATTTATTTATTTATTTATTTATTTATGATATAAAGTGTGAAGAAAAAATTAGAGAAAACAGAATACAAAGGAATGCTAAAGCCTCCAAGAAATATGGGACTATGTGAAGAGGCCAAACCTACATTTGATTGGTGTGCCTGAAAGTGATGTGGAGAATGGAACCAAGTTGGAAAACACTCTTCAGGATATTATCCAGGAGAACTTCCCCAGCCTAGCAAGACAGGCCAACATTCAAATTCGGGAAATACAGAGAATGCCACAAAGATACTCCTTGAGAAAAGCAACCCCAAGACACATAATTGTCAGATTCATCAAGGTTGAAATGAGGGAATAAATGTCAAGGGCAGCCAGAGAGAAAAGTCGAGTTACCCACAAAGTGAAGCCCATCACACTAACAGCAAATATCTCTGCAGAAACCCTACAAGCCAGAAGAGAGTGAGAGCCAATAAAAGAAAAAAATTTTCAACCCAGAATTTCATATCCAGCCAAACTACACTTCATAAGTGAAGAAGAAATAAAATCCTTTACAGACAAGCAAATGCTGAAAGATTTTGTCACCACCAGGTCTGCCTTACAGGAGCTCCTGAAGGAAGCACTAAATATGGAAAGGAAAAGCCAGTACCTGCCACTGCAAAAACATACCAAATTGTAAAGACCATCAACACTATGAAAAAACTGCATCAATTAACAGAAAAAATAGCCAGTTAGCATCATAATGTCAGGATCGAATTCACACATAACAATATTAACCTTAAATGTAAATGGGCTGAATGCCCCAACTAAAGGACACAGACTGGCAAATTGGGTAAAGAGTCAAGACCCATTGGTGTGTTGTATTTAGGAGACTCGACTCATGTGCAAAGACACACATAGGTTCAATATAAGAGATACAGGAATATTTACCAAGCAAATGGAAAGAAAAACAAAAAGCACAGGTTGCAATCCTAGTCTCTTATAAAACAGACTTTAAACCAACAAAGATCAAAAAAGACAAAAGGAATCAATGCAACAGGAAGAGCTAACTATCCTAAATATATATGCACCCAATACAGGAGCACCCAGATTCATAAAGCAAGTTCTTAGAGACCTAAAAAGAGACTTAGACTCCCACACAATAATAGTTGGAGACTTTAACACCCCACTGTCAGTATTAGACAGATCAATGAGACAGAAAATTGACAAGGATATTCAGGACTGGAACTCAGCTCTGGACCAAGCAGGCCTGATAGACATCTACAGAACTCTCCACCTGAAATCAACAGAATATAGATTCTTCTCAGCACCACATCGCACTTACTCTAAAATTGACCACATAAATGGAAGTAAAACACTCCTCAGCAAATGCAAAAGAATGGAAAACATAACAGTCTCTCAGACCACAGTGCAATCAAATTAGAACTCAGGATTAAGAAACTCACTCAAAACCGCAAAACAACGTGGAAACTGAGCAACCTGCCCCTGAATGACTACTGGGTAAATAAAGAAATTAGGGCAGAAATAAATGAGTTATTTGAAACCAATGAGAACAAAGACAAAACATACCAGAGTCTCTGGGACACAGCTAAAGCAGAGTGTTTAGAGGGAAATTTATAGCACTAAATGCCCACAGGAGAAAGTGGGAAACATCTAGAATTGACACCCTAACATCACAATTAAAAGAACTAGTGAAGCAAGAGAAAACAAATTCAAACCTAGCAGAAGACAAGAAATAACTAAGATCAGAGCAGAATTGAAGGAGACAGAGACACAAAAAACACTTCAAAAAAATCAATGAATCCAGCAGCTGGTTTTTTGAAAACATTAACAAAACAGATAGACTGTTAGCCAGACTAATAAAAAAAAAAGAGAGAGAAAGAATCAAATAGACGCAATACAAAATAATAAAGGGAATATCACCACTGAACCCACAGAAATACAAACTACCATCAGAGAATACTATAAACACCTCTATGCAAATAAACTAGAAAATCTAGATGAAATTGATAAATTTCTGGACACACACACCCTCCCAAGACTAAACCATGAAGAAGTCAAATCCCTGAATAGACCAATAACAAGTTCTGAGATTGAGGCAGTAATTAATAGCCTACCAACCAAAAAAAAGCCCAGGATCAGATGGATTCACAGCCAGATTCCACGAGAGGTACAAAGAGGAGCTGGTACCATTCCTTCTGAAACTATTCCAAACCAAAGAAAAACAGGGCCTCCTTTTTAGCTCTTTTTATGAGGCCAGCATCATCCTGATACCAAAACCTGCCATAGACACACCAAAAAAAGGAAGTTTCAGGCCCATATCCCTGATGAACATCGATGCAAAAATCCTCAATAAAATACTGACAAACCGAATCCAGCAGCACATCAAAAAGTTTATCCACCACCATCAAGTCAGCTCTCTCCCTGAGATGAAAGGCTGGTCCAACATACACAAATCAATAAATGTAATCCATCACATAAACAGAATGAATAACGAAAACCACACGATTATCTCAATAGATGAAGAAAAGGCCTTTGACAAAATTCAACACCCCTTCAGGCTAAAAACTCTCAATAAACTAGGTATCAATAGAATGTATCTCAAAATGATAAGAGCTATTTATGACAAACCCACAGCCAATAACATACTAAATGGGCAAAACCAGGAAGCGTCCCCTTTCAAAACCAGCACAAGGCAAGAATGCCCTTTCTCACCATTCCTACTCAACATAGTATTGGAAGTGCTGGCCAGGGCAATCAGGCAAGAGGAAGAAATAAAGCATATTCAAATAGGAAGAGAGGAAGTCAAATTGTCTCTGTTTGCAGATGACATGATTGTATACTTAGAAAACCCCATCGTTTCAGCCCAAAATCTCCTTAAGCTGATAAACACCTTCAGCAAAGTCCCAGGATACAAAATCAATGTACAAAAATCACAACCATTCCTATACACCAATAGTAGAAAAACAGAGAGCCAAATCATGAGTGAACTCCCACTCACAATTGCTACAAAGAGAATAAAATACCTAAGAATACAACTTACAAGTGATGTGAAGGACCTCTTCAAGGAGAACTACAAACCACTGTTCAAGGAAATAAGAGGACACAAACAAATGAAAAAACATTTCATACTCATGGATAGGAAGAATCAATATCATGAAAATGGCCATACTGCCCAAAGCAATTTATAGATTCAATACTATCCCCATCAAGCTATAATTGACTTTCTTCACAGAATTAGAAAAAACTATTTTAAATGTCATATGGAACCAAAAAATAGCCCATATAGCCAAGACAATCCTAAGCAAAAGAAAACAAAGGTGAAGCCATCACAGTACCTGACTTCAAACTCTACTACAAGGCTACAGCAACCAAAACAGCATGGTACTGGTACCAAAACAGATATAGAGACTGGCGGAACAGAACAGAGGCCTCAGGGATAATGCCACACATCTACAACCATTGGATCTTTGACAAATGTAATGAAAACAAGCAATTGGGAAAGGATCCCCTATTTAATAAATGGCATTGGGAAAACTGGCTAGCCACATGCAGGAAACTGAAACTGGACCTTTTCCTTACACCTTATACAAAAATTAACTCAAGATGGATTAAAGACTTAAATGTAAGACCTAAAACCATAGAAACTCTAGAAGGAAACCTAGGCAATGTCATTCAGCACATAGGCATGGGCAAAGACTTCATGACTAAAACACCAAAAGCAATAGCAACAAAAGTCAAAATTGACAAATGGGATCTAATTAAACTAAAGAGCTTCTGCACAGCAAAAGAAACTATCATCAGAGTGAACAGACAACCTACAGAATGGGAGAAATTCTTTGCAATCTATCCATCTGACAAAGGGCTAATATCCAGAATTTACAAAGAGCTTAAACAAATTTACAAGAAAAAACAACCCCCTCAAAAAGTAAGCAAAAGATATGAACAAACACTTCTCAAAAAAAGACATTTATGTGGCCAACAAACATATTTTAAAAAGCTTATCATCACCAATCATTAGAGAAATGCAAATCAAAACCACAATGAGATACCATATCACACCAGTTAGAATGGTGATCATTAAAAAGTCAGGAAACAACAGATGCTGGAGAAAATGAGGAGAAATAGGAATGCTTTTACACTGTTGGTGGGAGTGTAAATTAGTTCAACCATTGTGGAATACAGTGTGGCAATTCCTCAAGGATCTAGAACCAGAAATACCATTTGACAAAGCAATCCCATTACTGGGTATATACCCAAAAGATTATAAATCATTCTACTATAAAGACACAGGCACATGTATGTTTATTACAGCACTGTTCACAATAGCAAATATTTGGAACCAACCCAAATGCGCATCAATGATAGACTGGATAAAGGAAATATGGCACATATACACCATGGAATATTATGCAGCCATAAAACAAGGATGTTTATGTCCTTTGCAGGGACATGGATGAAGCTGGAAACCATCATTCTCAGCAAACTAACACAGGAACAGAAAACTAAACACTGCATGTTCTCAGTCATAAGTGGGAGTTGAACAATGAGAACATATGGACACAGGGAAGGGAACATCACACACCAGGGCCTGTCAGGGGGTGGGGCACTAGGGGAGGGATAGAATTAGGAGAAATACCTAATATAGATTATGGCTTGATGAGTGCAGCAAACCACCATGGCACATGTATACCTGTGTAACAAACTTGCACGTTCTGCACATGTACCCCAGAATTTAAAGTACAATAATTTAAAAAACAGAATTTCTGCTCTACTATAGCTGAAGAGAAAAAAATAAAACTGAGAATCTTTCCAGGAACTGAAGTATAAAGTTAGCAGAATTTCAGAGAAAGTAAAATTCTAAAATAGTCAAGTCTGCAATGCCTAGACCAAAACTTTGATTAGTACACATGAAATTAAAATATCCAGGTGTATGACTCAAAAATCTTAAATATGGCTGGGTTAGTGGCTCACACCTGTAATCCCAGAACTTCAGGAGGCCAAGGTGGGATGATTGCTTGAGGCCAGGAGTTTGAGACCACCCTGAGCAGCATAGGGAGACCTTGCCTCTAAAAAAAAAAAAGAGAGAGAGAGAGAGAAATAGCAGGATCATCACTTGAGCCTAGGAGGTCAAGGCTGCAGTGAACTATAATTGTAACACTGCACTTTATCCTGGGTGACAGAGATTCTGTCTCAAGAAAAATAAAGACAATAAAATCTTGAATACCCAGATTATCTTAAACTTTCTGGGTCCACTAGAAAGGATCCGTTTTTCCTTGTTAAAGATGAACACTGCCCCCTTTGTTTGTCTTTGTCCCCACCCAAATCTCATCTTGAATTGTAACTCCCACAATTCCCATGTGTAATAGGAGGAACCTGGTGGGAGGTAATTTAATCATGGGTGCAGGTCTTTCCTGTGCTGTTCTCATCATGGTGAATAAGTCTCATGCAAGTTGATGGTTTTAAAACTGGGAGTTTACCCACAAAAGCTCTCTCTTTTTGCCTACTGCCATCCATGTAAGACGTGACTTACTCCACCTTGCCTTCCGCCATAATTGTGAGGCATCCCCAGCCATAAGGAACTGTAAGTCCAATAAATCTCTTTATTTTGTAAATTGACCAGTCTTGGATATGTCTTTATCAGCAGCATGAATATGGACCAAATTGGTAACAGTAGAGTGGGGCACTGCTGAAAAGATACCCAAAAATGTAGAAGCAAATCTGGAACTAGGTAACAGGCAGAGATTGGAACAGTCTGGAGGGCTCAGAAGAAGCCAGGAAAATAAGGAAATTTTGGAACTTCCTAGAGACTTGTTAAATGGCTTTGAACAAAATGCTAATAATAATATGGACAATGAAATTCAGGCTGAGGTGATTTCAGATGGAGATGAGAAATTTGTTGGGTACTGGAGTAAAGGTAATGCTTGATATTTTTTATCAAAGAGACTAGTGGCATTTTACCCCTGCCCTAGAGATTTGTGGAACTTTGAACTTGAGAGAGATGATGTACAGTATTTGACAGAAGAAATTTCTAAGCAGCAAAGCATTCAAGATGTGACTTGGGTGCTGTTAACGGCATTCAGTTTTAAAAGGGAAACAGAGCATAAAAGTTTGGAAATTTTGCAGCCTGACAATGTGATAGAAAAGAAAATCTCATTTTCTGAGGAGAAATCCAAGCTAGCTGCAGAAATTTGCATAAGTGATAAGGAGCCGAATGTTAATCCCCAATACAATGAGGAAAATATCTCCAGGGCATATCAGAGGCTGTCACAGTTGCTCTTCCCATCGCAGGCCCAGAGGCCTAGGAGGAAAAAGTGGTTTTGTTGCCAGCCCCAGGGTCCCCATGCTGTGTGCAGCATAGGGACTTGGTGCCCTGTGTCCCAGCTGCTCCAGCCGTGGCTGAAAGGGGCCAATGTAGAGCTCAGGCTGCAGCTTCAGAGGGTACAAGCCTCAATCAAGACTTGGCAGCTTCCATGTGGTATTGAGCCTGCCAGTGCACAGAAGTCAAGAATTGGGGTTTGGGACCTCTGCCTAAATTTCAGAGGTTGTATGGAAGTGCCTAGATATTCAGGCAGAAGTTTGCTGCAGGGGTAGCACTTTCATGGAGAACCTCTGTTAGGGCAGTGCACAAGGGAAATGTGGGGTCGGAACCCCCACACAGAGTCCCTACTTGGGCACTGCCTAGTGGAGCTGCCAGAAGAAGGCCACCATCCTCCAGACCCTAGAATGGTAGATCCACCAACAGCTTGTACCTTGAATCTGGAAAAGCCGCAGAGACTCAATGCCAACTCATGAAAGCAGCCTGGAGGGAGGCTGTACCCTGCAAAGCCACAGGGATGGAGCTGCTCAAGGCCATGAGTACCCACCACTTGCATCACTGTGACCTGGATGTGAGACATGTAGTCAAAGGAGATCATTTTGGAGCTTGAAGATTTGACTGCCCTGCTGGATTTTGGACTTGCATGGGGCCCATAACCTCTGTGTTTTGGCCAACGTCTCCCATTTGGAATGGCTGTATTTACTCAATGCCTCTACTCCCATTGTATCTAAGAAGTAGCTAACTTGCTTTTGATTTTACAGGCTCATAGGCAGAAGGGACTTGCCTTGTCTCAGATGAGACTTTGGACTGTGGACTTTGGAGTTAATGCTGAAACGAGTTGAGACTTTGGGGGACTGCTGGGAGGGCATGATCAGTTCTGAAATGTGAGGACATGAGATTTGGGAGAAGCCAAGAGTAGAATGATACGGTTTGACGTTGCCCCCATCCAAAACCCATCTTGGATTGTAACTCTCACAATTCCCATGTGCTGTGGAAGGAACCTAGTGGAAAGTAATTGAATCATGGGGGTAGGCCTTTCCCATGCTGTTTTCATGGTGGTGAATAAGTCTCATGAGATCTGATGGTTTTAAAAACAGGAGTTTCCCAAACAAGCTCTCTCTTTTTGCCTGCTGCCATCCATGTAAGATGTGACTTACTCCTCCTTGCCTTCCACCATGATTGTGAGGCCTCCCCAGTCATGTGGAAATGTTAGTCCATTAAACCTCTTTCTTTTGTAAATAGCCCAGTCTTGGGTATGTCTTTATCAGCAGCATGAATATGCCCTTTTACTTGAAGATGATGCAGAGACTTCTGCCTTTCAAGATAACACATCTCCCTCTGAAGATCCACCCCAACCTTTGCTTGGAGCATCTGGTGACTGAAAAAGAGGCCAAATCCATGAATAATCATTATACAATGGATAAGCAACATTATATGGTGATGATTCAACCAGCCCTTCTTCACAGAAACCTATGATCATTTACTCAGGTAATCATAAACTAGAGAAAGAGAATACACAAAAATTTTTGGTCACATCGATTATACAGAAACTCAGAATTATTCAGAACTCCACGTCAGAGCAGAAGTACATGGTAATAAATATATTCATTTGGTCTAGTTTACAACGGATGCAACAGGCATGGAACAACCCAGTAAGCCCTTCCTCTATCTTTCACTTTCTATTGGAATAGACATATTTAGTAGTTGTCTGACATCTTCCCAACCCCAGGTTTGTTGCTTGACCTTCGGCGGCAAGAGATATCATGGGAAAGACAAAGTGGATACTTCTGTCCAGATATGGCAATAACTAGTTAGGCTGCTGGACAGCCTAGGAAGATAATGATAATCAGCAACCTCCAGACAAGCTGCAGCATCAGGGCTATTTTCAACTGAATATTTAAATGTAGTGGTTTGGATATAGTGTGTTAAAGAAAATATATTATTAATTTTAACTTTTTTAATGTAGTGACTTGAAATTTTAAAATATATGGATCATGTTCGTGGCTTGCATTACATTCTTATTGGACAAGTGTGCACTATAATATCTACATATAACAAAAATTTCATCTAAAACCTCTAACTAATAAAAATCCATCAGTTGCTAAATACATGTTTTGTAGCTTACAGAATAAGATCTATTCAGGTGGCCACACTCTGCAGAAGAATAAAGTACACAATGCAAGCTAATGAGAATCTGAAAAAGGAAACATCCTTTCAGCCGATTCCCTTCTCCCTCTTTAGAGGAATAGCATAAGTACCACCCATGAAACGGACAGAAAGCTGCAGGAATATGATTATTTATAACTTTAAAAGATCATGGGACTCTGTCTTAGATGCTTTATCTGAACTCCAAACCTGGATCCATATCACCACATCACACAACTATATCTGCGGCAGTTGAACCTGTTTAGATTGCAGAGGGTCCTACCGAGCTGCATGCATGGAGAAAATGCATCCTAAAAGTGAAAGCTCAAAGTAAAATATGGTCATTATATTTTAGAAACAAAGTTTAAAATAAAGCAGTGACCACAATATTCAGTCATCCACCATAACGTTATGTGCTGTGATCTCCATTTCTGGATATGGATTGCTAAATAGCAATATATAAACAAACAACATCAAAGTGCCTTTTTGGCTAACTGCCACTCTACCACTTCTGAACTGAAGCCAATTATAATGACATCACCCGAGCTTCTTGTCCTTTGCTGACCTTCCTACTTATGTTGCCAAAATGTATTAAATTTCTCCTCTACAATTTGTCTTATTCCCTTTGTCTTTGTTTCTTTAAATAATGACTTGACATCACTTGACCTCAACCTACAATTTTGGCTGGTAATACCACTGAGCAATTCACTTACATAAATGGCTTTGCATAATCATCCGTTGTGTCACAGAAAAATAACTGCACAAGAAAAGACTGAATTTGTATAATGTGGAACTGAAGAAAATTATTTTAATATTCTAAAAATCATACATCCATTTAGCAGGTAAGATGGGATATTCTATCAAGCTGTTAAAATCCAGTTTCCACCGTACTATAATTAATAAAATTTATAGTTAGTAAACCCATCTATGCATACTGTTTATTTTAGTATTCTCTAAGTGAAAGTCACTCTTCCATTAAATCAAAAATAAAAGTGATCTAGTGAAATCGCTGGGTCAATGTGTATATAGTTTTTCAATTTAGAAATACACTCCAGTTTTATAAAGGATTAAAATAAGGCATACTGATCTTACATGCATTAGTCCAAGACAAGAAGTCCTTTCCCTGCGAAGGGATCTTAGGCATCTGCCAAATTCTGGTGATCTATTATATGTAACAATGTTTGTCTGCATTAGCTAAGGTCTTCAAGCATGACTGAAATCCTAGATATATTTGGATATCCACATATACTAAGGAAAATAGCTGTTTATCAATTTGATAAAAAAGGGATCTCTTTGGAACATTAAAAGTTTCTTCTGAAAAAAAATATAGCCCAGTTAATAAAAAATATTTTCTGATAGAATAATTATGTAATAAAATGCACGCTAGTCTACATTATGATGTTGATTCATTATCTATGAATTCACACATACTAATTGGATAAAAGGTCATGACAATTATTCAAGCATGAGACTTTTTCTTGTTTGAAGAAAAAAATACTTCACTTGCACAGTTAAGAGGTTCTAACTGACCTGCCCTTTTCCTTATTTTACCCTCAGTGCTTAGCAGGTATCTGACTTATATTTTATATTAATATATATGTGCTCTGAATGGTTCAATAGTGCCAATTTTACAGAATATCAACATAGCACAGTGGTTAAAAGCAGATAACCTATGTTCAAGTCCTGGCTCTGTCATTTACTGGACATGATCTTACAAGTTATCTAATTTCTCCTGCATTTCTCATCTGTATAGTGATAGCCCTGACCTCATAGGAGTGTTATAAGGAATAATGAGTTGATATATATGAAACCTTTAGAATAATATGCGTAACATAGTTAGAGTTCAGTCAACTATAATTGCAAAATAGTAGCACTTGTTTGTACTTCATAGTTTACAAGTTCTTTTCACATGTAACATTCAGAATCTTGTAAAATCTTGTGACTTAGGAAGGACACATACATAGTATGAATCTGGTTTAGAGTTGAGGACACAAAGGCCCAAGGATATGCTATCAGAAAGGATCAAAGCCAGAATTTGAATTCAAGGTTTCTGAATATGAATTTCAAATATTTTCTATTACATATAACTGGAAAAGAGTATCTGGATTCTTTACCTAATACTACCTGAAATGTGAGTATACATATTGAATAACCATGATAGGACTATTGGGACTCACCAGTCTCAGGGACCAAACTGTGGCAGAAAAAAAATAACATAATGAATCACTGGTTTCTTTTTCAGAGATTTGCTCTTGCAGTCATTGACGATTCTTAGGTGCCAGTCTTCCTGTGCACCGTAACACAGGCTGACAGGTACTGCCTCCCCTCAGAGATCCTAATCTAAAGGAAGAAATACAATACATATCTGTGCATCTAGAACATGGAGAGGTGCTGTAGCAGGGTGTCAAAGAATAAGCCACATAGAGAAGGGAAATCCTGAGAAAATATTGTGGTATATAGTAGATCGCCAGAACTTGGCAGATGCCTGGGGTCCCTTCCCAGTGAAAAACTTGTCATCTTCGACTAATGCATATAAGATCAGTGGACCTTGTTTTCATCCTTTATAAAACTAATGTGTAGATTTCTAAGACGATTTTTAGCTTCACATTATTATTATCCTATACTGTCATACACCTTTGGAGGAGCATCAGTTAGTAAAATCTTTTTGGAGAACAACTTGCAAAATCAAAAAACCATGTACACATTGACTCTGCAATTTCACTGGATCCACTTATTTGCGCCTCTACTATTAGGGCTGGTCAAAATCACAAGCATGTCTTATCTGGACTACTATGGTAGCCTTCTTAGTGGTCTTCCTGCTTCCACTTCAGTGCCACTACAAGATCTTCTTTCTACAGCGATGGGGGAAATCATCCTAAAAGGCAAATCAGATGGTACTACTTCCCTACTTAAAAATCTCCTCATGATTTATCATAATACTTGAAAGAAAATTCAAATTTCTCCTCTGACTGACAAAGCCCCAGAAGTTTGTTTTTGTTTCTAATCTCAATCATTCCACTGTCTTCCATACACCACACATTGACTACCCTGGCCTTCTTTCTGTTTCTACATTTGAGCTTTGCACCAGCTGTCCCATCTGCCTCAAATACTCTTCTGTGCTCATCCATTCAAATTTCAACCTAAATGTCACCTCTTCAAACAGGCTGTACCTGACAACCCAATCTAAATGTGACCACCTAACCAATCTCCAGCATATCACTGTCGTTTTAATTCTCTGTACAGCATTATCCATGATGTGATACTTTCCTTATTTATTTATACAATTAATTTTTCATACATCTATTTTTGAATATACATATGCATGTTCATACATATTTTCTATTTATTTGTTTATTTTTTCCTTCCCTTTATGCACTCCAGAGAACTTAAGTTTATCAGAACAGGGAAGCCAGGCATGGTGGCACATGCCTTTAATCCCAGCAACTCAGGAGGCTGAGGCATGAGAATCACTGGCACTTGGGAGGCAGAGGTTGCAGTGAGCCAAGATTGTGCCACTGCACTCCAGTCTGGGCAGTGGCAGCAAGACTCCATCCCCAAAAAATAAATAAATAAAATAAGAAGTCCTGTTCCATTCACCAGTGTATCCCCAGCTCCAATAACAATGCCTGGCTCATGACTGGCACTTAATCACTGAATTGTTAATTCTAATAATGTAACTATGAGCATTTTTCCATGCACTGTGGTTCCAAGTATGCACATAGAGTAAATTTCCAGTTTCCTTAACTCATGTTTTAAGTTCCTACCAGTTGTGATGCCTGAAGAACCGGGAATAAAATAGGTGTGGGATGAACATCAGATGACCTAGAAGAAAATTTGAATTCACATTGAAAAGAGTAAAATAAAAAAAATAAAGAAAAACACCTAATATAAAACAAAATTGAAATGTTATATAGGGTTTCTTCTGGTCATCTAACATTCATCTAGTGGAAAAATAGAAGAAGGAACAGAGAAGACAAAATGGAAGAAAAACATGAAAAAAAAAAAAAACACAGAAAAATTCTTTGAAAGCTAAAGAAAAACAAGAGTCTCCAAAATGAAAAGTGCCTATTCAGTCCTAAGCAGTCACAATTAAGCTAAGAAAAAAAAAGTACATGTATTTTCATTAAGGCTCAGATAAATAGAAGATTGTAAACATTCTTACACACTCTTCCTAAAAATTACTTGAGGATCCACTCTGGCAAAATAAATAAGAAAATATCAAAAAGTAAAAGACAAGGGGTCCAAAAAATTGCAGAACAACATAGGAGCTCAATAAAAAGGAGACCCAATATTATGGCTATGAAGTAGACTTGAAACCAATGGATATTGATTAGAAGAGCAAGTAGAACTCCAGAAAAAAAAAAAATGTCTTTAAGACAAAGAATGAAACAGAAATCATAATAGATTTTATGTCAAGAATCTAAAAGATCTTAATTAAGTGATAAGTAAAACAATGTAGAAGTCAATTAGAAACTCCAGTTTTAGTTTTCTGCATATGGCTAGCCAGTTTTCCCAACACCATTTATTACATAGGGAATCCTTTTCCCATTGCTTGTTTTTGTCAGATTTGTCAAAGATCAGATTGTTGTAGATGTGTGGTGTTATTTCTGAGGCATCTGTTCTGTTCCATCGGTCTATATATCTGTTTTGGTACCAGTACCATGCTGTTTTGGTTACTGTAGACTTGTAGGATAGTTTGAAGCCAGGTAGCATGATGGCTCCAGCTTTGTAGAATGCTATACAAGTAATTCATGGTTCATATATAAAATAAACTAAAATTAAGCATCATCTTAAGAAAATGATAGGAAGATAATCCATTTAATCTTGATATTTGAAACAATCTATATAAAGGAGGATTATTTCAGTGACATAGAATTATATTTATTAGCTGTAAATCCAGTTACACTACCTGATTTTATAGTAAATAACAGTTACATTTTCAAAGTATTATAAAACTCTTTGCTTTCAGTATTCAGAATCAGTGTACAAAGTGCCTAAAATAATTATATTTGCATAATAAAATGTAAACTTTATACTTTGAGAGTGAAGATGTAGTTGACAGGAGTTTAGAAAGTGGAGACTTGTGAGAAGCATGCCAAAAAGTATCAATTTTCTCTTTCTAAATGAAAAAAGAACTAGAATTTTATATTTAGTGTCTCAAGTTATAAATACTACCAACAGAAAAAGAAACAAAATATATAATAGGTAAATTAAAGATTCTGAACTACCCCGAATCAAACAGGAATGATTTTCCTTGGAAAGTTGCCTTCAGTCATACTCTGAGGTTTCTCTTTCCTTCCGTTACTAATATCTGAGCACATCCTTTGGCTCTCTGGTCACTTTCACTTATAGAAACAAACCTAATTTTGTAATAAAAGACTTATGTTGAAAAGGTATACTTTTGTCTAAATCAGAACTTCAAATTTGTATCCAATTCAAACATCTCCCTTTATCTCAATCCCTTCTTTAGCAAGCTCTGAGCCTTGGGTCAAAGGAGAAGCTTTCATTCAACATCCTGTTACAAATGTAATCAACAAAACTTGAAGGAGGAATGGGGAAGTATAAATTAGATAAATGTATCATCTTGTATACCATGAAATCAATTACTACTGCTATAAAGTTAACATATCAAGAAATAGAGGTATAAGTACACTGTGGAAAATTATGATAGTAACCACTGCAATACCTAAAAACAGAAATAAGTAGTTACCCTATAGAGTGGGACTGTGAACAGGTGATTTTTTCCTTCCATTTAATAATACCGTGTAGCCTATAACCATAGACAAACTGAACATATATTACATTCATACTAATAAACAAATGATGAAAGAAATAATAAAGCACAATGTTAGAAGAAGGGAGTAGTTAAGATTGTCAGACCATCAAATTTATTTGAGGAGTCGAAGTAAAATAAGAATTGAAAACAATCATGGAATTTAGCAACATGAAGGTCATTGTTCCTATTAACTAAGAAAATTTTATTGGAGTGGCCAGGTGCAGTGGCTCACACCTATAATCTCAGCACTTTGGGAGACCTGTGCAGGTGGATCCCTTGAGCGCAGGAGTTTGAGACTAACCTGGGCAACATGACAAAACCCCATCTCTATTAAAAAAAAAAAAAAATCAGCCGGGCATGGGGGCATGCACCCATCTACTGGGGGAGCTGAGGTGGGAGGATCACTTGAGCCACCGGGTGGCTGTGGATGCAGTGAGCCGAGATAGCACCACTGCACTCCAGCCAGGGCAATACATAGAGTGAGACCTTGTCTCAAAAACAAGAAAAGAAAAGAAAATTTTACTGGAGTAATTGGTGTAGGTGAAGCAGGTAGAGAATGAGTATGCGGTGAGAAATACAAGACAGTAAATACCAACTCTCTCAAGATCTTTGGCTTCCAGGAGGAGAAAAGAAAGAGGGCTATAGTTTGAAAGTGGAATACATACTACTTGTAGTCTTTGCCACTTTTATTTTAAGACAAGAGATACTTAAACACATTTAAATATAAATGGAAACGATTGAGTAGAGGAATCATGGTTTAGTGACTTGGGAAAGAGAAGGTAAGCTAATAAGTTTCCTGAGAAGGATAGCAGGGATATAATCAGAAGCAGGAGGTGGAAGACTAAATCTTAGCTAGAAAGAAGAATAGTACTTCTTTGTACAAGAGAACTGAAGACAAAATGAAGCTAGATGCATCCATCTATGAGTAAATGCATAGATTTGGTGACAAAAAATTGAGAAGACTCACCAGTGGTTTTTATATACTCTGTGAAGAATGTAACAAAGTTACATGCAGAAGTTTGAGGAGAGTAGAAAATTTGTGAAATATTTTTTGCACAGAATGGGAGACGGTTGACTAGTAAAGTGGAGCAGGCTCACTGGTCAATATTAAGGTCCAAGTAAGGAACTAACAAATGCAAGTTGAAAGCAATATGCTGAGTTCATTATTTTCTCTAGTAGTGCTCGTCTGCTTATGAGCATGCTTAGAGAAAGCAGGTATTTTGGGTGATGAAGGGTTGGTGTTTTGCCAGAGAGAAGTGATGAAAGACAGAAGAGCAAGGCAATTTTGCCTATTTTTAGATAGGTATTGAAACTGGAATAGATACGTAACTTATGAAAAGCAATATAACATTCTATTTTTCTCTAACTGAACCTGATTTTACTTTCAATCACCATTTATCCCTGAAGCAGAAAATTTTTATTCAAAAAAAAAATTACTAATGCATGGAATCTAAGCCAGATAGGAAGGAGAGTGAAGACAGGAAAGGGATAACAACAAAGGAGATGACATAAGAGAGACTAAGTCTAATTCTCACCTATGGATGATTATGGCGCTATGAATGTTCTGCCAGCCTGGTTCAGAATTGGCTCCATAACTGGATAATGCTGGATCTGAAGGTGCTGGAGTCCCAAACTCCAAATAATCCATACTAGGGAAAACAGAGGCTGACAATAAGCAACTGCCAGAAGCATAAGCTGACTAGAATATTAAGAAGTCCATATCTTGGCAATTATAACACCCAAAGCCCTTTCTATCCATTTTTGCCCATTTCAGTTTTGTCATGTGATTTTTCATTTAGATGGAGAATATAGATATGTGGTCATTATGCTAGTTTCACCGGATGCTTTAAAACTAATGCCATTTTCAATTCTGGTTTCTAAGACAAGTGAAATTATCTCTGACTGCATAAGCAAGGTGGTGTTTAGTAGTCTAAATCTCTCTCCTGTATTTAAAATTGGTCTCTGTCTCTGACATTAGTTACACAACTCCCTATCTTTTGCATTTTAAGTGAATCACAGCCACAAAAGCTTACTCAGCTGGGGTGTTTCTTAATCCCATCAACTCAAGTCACAATCATCTTTTTCCACCCACATACACTTAGTTTTCAAATCTAAAATCCAAAGAAACATTTAAATTATTAAAGTCAATCTTGTGAGACAAGATTTGTCACACTATAAGACAAATAATTTAAAGAAATTTCACTTAAAATTTGAACTTACATTGACTATTCAAAGCTCTTTTCCAAATCAAATCAGTAACATAGTCTTTGTTATGTTTTCGCATTTTGTTTTAATGATCAAGTCTGGACGTTATTTTTATGTTTTATTATTTTTACTACTCCTTTAATATGGAGTTTATAATGTAGCAACTATATATTTTGTATCTGCTATGCTTGAAACACTGTGTTATGTGCCTCAAGCTTAAAAATTGGAAAGTCACAATTTTTGCTATACAAGTTCTAAATCTTTTGATGTGGATACACAAGTACCCAAGTATACCTTACAATAGCACTTGAACTAAGTGTGGAAGGAGTATTGAGATTGTGAACTAAAGCCGAGATAGGCAGAATTTAAAAGATGGAAAGGAAGAAGAGATATCTAATTAGGCAGAGCTGAAGGACTCTAACAAAACCCCATATTTCTCAGGCTGAGTCAATGGAAGAAAAGTGTTATATTTGGCAGAAATTGGATATTTAGGAATAATGAGTTGTTTTGTGGAGGAAGGTGATAAATCTGTTTTGAGAAATTTTTAGTTTAAAGAAACTGTGGAACATGCAAATAATGATGTCTAGCAGGCAGTTGGAAATGTGTAGCCAGAGTTTGGAGCGGAGCTGTAGAACTTGGAGTTATTTGCATGAAATAATAAAAGCTGCTACAATCTTAATGGTGAGAATTGGATAAAAACAAATTGTGCATGGGGTGGGGTGGTGGTATGAGGACGGAAATCTGGAGTATTTTTGGAAGAAGAAAAAACACAGCAAAAGGAGACAGTAAGGGATATAAATACAAAACTAGTTGTCAGAGATACCCAAAGAGCCAAGATAATATTAAAAAAAAAATCAGAAGAGAAAAAATTTTCATTAAGAATGGTGTGATCAACTCTGTTAAATGCCACAGAGATTTTGGAAATAAATCATTTCCTAAATCACTCAGTATTGTTAATCTTGGGAATATAATGTATGTTACTCTTAATGAGAGCTACCAACATTAATTACTTTTCAAATTAATAATTATATTTTAATTCTCTCTTCAAGTTTAAGAAAGAAACATACACATAAAAATGTATCTGGATTTGTCTGAGTTGAGCTTCTCCTTTAGTAGTCAGGGATTTGCAGGTGTCCCCAGAGATGATGACTCCCTTCGTCATCGTAATTACATATCCCTTTCTTATCATCATTTCCAAGTACATGTCACTGGTCTCAGAGCAGGAAGGCTGCTTCTCCCAATTCACTGTCTGTCGGAAGTCTTCCCTGTTCATTAGATTTAGTCACTCAGTGCTGCCTAACAGTGGGAGAAAACATTGAGAGCCAGACTTAGCAGGACTTGCAGGCCACAGCTGCTAAGGTTCTGAAAAGCATTGCACTGAAAATTAAAACCCACTCACTGAAAAAGAAAATAAAAATTCATAGAAATTAGTTTCTAAAGATCATGGCACTTGGTTGAGGAGACATTTAGAGAAAATCAACCCTTAAAATAACACCATGTAAACAAGTGCTAATTTAACATATCCCAAGAGTGACATTGTAATTGAACAAGTTTAATTAAGATTATTCTGTGAATTTTTAAAAGCCATACCACAATGCTATTATTCCAACGCTAGAATCATCTTTCTTAAGAGGACCTCGAAGATTTGGCAGGTAGGGGAGTAGCCTCATATAGTCTTTTTTCTGCATTTCAAAGATTCTTCTGTTCTAGATTGACAAGGAGATTCCTGATGCCAATATTTTCTAGTAGTCTATTTCATTGATAGAAGCAGGCAAAGAGAAATCTTAGTGTCCTGCACACAGCTGGTTGACTTACATTTGCCTTTATGGATGCATTGTAATTTTTGTCTTTGAAAGTGCTTGATCATCTTTTCCTTTTTCAAACGCTATTTCCTTTTTTCTAGAATGTGAAGATAGATACAATTTAAGTTGGGAAAAGTCAAAGGTGACATTAAAAAATATTTAACAACTAGGTAAGTAACTGGGGCATGAGAAAGAAGGCAGCTAGAAAAGGTGGGAAGGCTCTTAGGGAGGGTCAAAAGATGGCCATTTAATTATGGAGAGAGTTCAGTTGTTTTTTAACAAATAGTATGTTCTTACGGGTTCCTGCTATCTGGATTACCACCCTGAGCAAACTTTTTCTTTATATGATTCCCTTAAATCTAAACTCTGATTAGTGAAAACCAAGAGAAGCGTTCCACATGATTTCACTACTTGCCAGGTTAAACCTACAAAAGATGGCGTATCCATATTTCGTGACTTGGCTCTGGCCAGTTAGAAAAAAGACAAGCATATGGTATTACTTTCCATGACTGATGATTTTGCTCTGCTGACACCTTTCCTTCCCACGCTGTTTACCCTACTAATGTAGCCACACAAAAGAAGTCAGCCTAAAAACGTCCTCAGAAGCTCTTGAGTTAGATAACTCAGAAGTTTCTTGTGAACATAAGTTGAAGGTATAAAGATACAGAGTCACAGAGTTGGTCTGGAAAGAAAGAACAACTTATTTTTAGTCATGGTTAGCACGAACCTGTCTTGGATCTTATCATTTCAAATAGCTTGTGCCATTTTTTAAAATCATGTTCACCACTTTTTGGTTGAGTCATTGTAGTCTGTAATTAGAGAGCCTATAACAAGTTTTATATAAAGTTTAAAAGTACTTACACACTAAAAAAGTAAGAGAGTCAAATATAAGAATAAATACGTGGTGAAGGATAGGGAAGCGTGGTATCTACTGGATTCAGATACTTCCTTTGTGCTTCCTAAATTAATCAGGAAAGATTAATTGAAATAAAGAGCTTAGAAACCTTCTTTTAGCAAAAGAAAAAAAAAAAAGTATTTCAAGTAGACCAGGCAAGAGAATGTATATTTTTCCTGAGATAAGTTGGTTGGGAAAAAGTCAACCTATGTCCTCTGTGTGGGCATCCTCAGAATGGTTGGATACTGAGGAGCCCAGTGAGTGCTGTAACTGGAAAATACAGTTTTATTGCATTCCCACCGAAGTTGTTTCTCTTTACCTGCTGTCTTCATGCTCTGCCTAATGTTTTGTTGTTGTAGTTGTTGTTGTTTTGAGACAGAGTCTCACTCTTTCACCCAGGCTGGAGTGCAGTGACGCGATCTCGGCTCACTGCAACCTCCACCTCCCGGGTTCAAGGGATTTTTCTGTCTTAGCCTCCCGAGTAGCTGGGACTACAGAGTAGCATCCACCACCACGCCCAGCTAATTTTTGTATTTTTGGTAGAGAAGGGGGTTTCCCCATGTTGGTTAGGCTGGTCTCGAACTCCTTACCTCAATGATCCTCCTGCCTCGGCCCCTGAAACTACTAGGATTACAGGCATGAGCCACCTTGCCCAGGATACTGCCTAGTGTTTTTAAAACCCAAATGCCATCACTTTCTATTAATATTACCTAGACCTATGTTTCATTGTTCAAGGAAAGCACTCTCCCGTTGATTTCTAAAACCAGAAAATACAAAGCTGGGAGAGATTATTTCATTCATACAACAAATATATTTGTGTATCTACTACAGGTTCAGGCTTGTATTCCACTCTTCATTTCACAGATGAGAAATCTAAAACTCAGAGATTTGAAATCTCTTAACCAAGTTCACAATCAGGACAAATTTATCTTAAAACACAGAAGTAGTCTGAGCCTATGAAAACTAAGTCTGTTTAAATCCAGTTAGTAATATAGTTGGTTTCCGTCTTCTGAGCCTTTCAGGAAATATTAATGTAGAAAAAAGTCTGCTGTTACAGACATGAAGGTATATCTTGCTGCATGAGAAATTACTTAATAGGTACAATGTACATTATTTTGATGGTGGCTAGCCTAAAGCCTTGACTTGACCACCATGCAATCTAGGCATGCAACAAAATTTTACGTGTACCCCGTACATTTATATAAATTAAAAAACAAAAAACTTTAGAAAGATCAGATCATCCAAGAATCAACAGCATTTAGATAGACGTTTTAGGTCCCTCTATCTCAAAGTATGGCCTCAGATTATCAGCACCTGGGAACTTACTAGAAATGCAGAATCTTAGGCCCCATCCAGAGTTCCTCGATTATTTCTGAATTTTAACAATATCCTCCAGGTGATTTGTATACGTATTATTAACCTTTGAAAAGTACTGTTTTAAATGATCTTGAAAATAATTTATAATCTTAAAAATGTATTAGCTAAAATGTGTGTGTTTAAATGAAATCAGGGCTATATTATTATTCAAAGTAATTCTGGTGTGAATCTTTTCAAAGTGAAGAATCTCTTTTAGAAACAAATGATCTCCAATCTATTTTGGGTGTTAATAGGGACTTGTTTGTGCATGAACTCCCTATTGTATAAGATGAGGTCCATATAGGAATCAAGGAAGCAAAAGTGTGAAGAAATAAAATGCCTTCAAAAGAATACATTGAACAAGCAATACATAAATTGCTCTTATTTAGAAATGCATTAGTTCAAAGATGATTTATACAGAATTTATTTTAATTCAGTAAGAAGTTGGGTGAAATTACCTTTCACTATAAACAAAGATAACTCTATATTAATTCCAAATAAAAAATTTTCATTCCTAGAGAAAAGCATTATTTTACACATTTACAAGTCTCTATTTACACACAAGTAATTGCTATGTAAGCAAGAGCAAGTATTGTTATGTTTGTACACTCGACTAATTGCAAATGATTCTTAGCTAGTAATTAAAGTAACTTTAAAACGGCAACATTTGGTTTACTTGGTTTGCCTGGCTGTGCACATAAAAATAATCAAACTGTCTTTAAAGCCAGAAGACTGTCCATGAATTTAGAGAAGTCTAAATTAGGCTGCATTGCTAAATTTTAACTGATTACTCATTTAATATCTGTATATTTTCTTTCCCTAAGATCCTTTTAAAGTACTTACGGACTACATTATTTCTAGTGTATTAAATTTTAAAAATCTAAACTAAATAGACAGTATGACATTTCTGTCAAATCTAAATCAATATCTTGCATGTAACACCAGTGTCTTAACCTATACGTGCAACATTTTGTTTTATAGAGTAAAAATCTTTATGGCTTTAAACATCAGTTTTATTACTTTTAAGTCCACATTGCCTGGTAGGTGTCTTCTGATCATCATCTTTCCAAGAATAACCCCATTTTTAGTTGCTATTTCCTATCTGCAACAAGAAGTTTTTGTGCATATTTTGAAAACTTTGCCTAAAATTAAAATGTACCCAAATTGAAACCAGTGTTTATAGTGTAATACATATCTCTTTTTAGCATTACAATGAAAATGCTCTTTTACATTTGCCTGAAATTTCAACAGCTACTACAGTATTTTCCCTATCTTCCTTAAAAAAAATTATCATTCAAAGTAATTCCAATTTATTTTGGGTGTGAATAGAGATTTTCAATTTAGAAAATGAGTACTTTCATTGTTACCACTGTTACAGCCCCATGAAAACTACGTTTTGCCAATTTCTATTGGCCTGTGTCATTTTGCCACATTTAAAATCTATAATCACCCTAGCAAATATAATTTTGCCTGACTTTTTAGAGAGTCTCTAAACTTAAAAATTTTCCAACAGTATGACACACAACTTTAGGGGCACATGCATCATCTGCTTTTATTGCATGTAAGTCCTGGGACTTTTATATTTATTTCATGTACTTTAAACATTTCTTGAAATCAAGAGTGTTAATATCATTAGTAACAAACATCTGTCATTATTTTCTTCCATTTGTCACATAGCTAATACAGTGTATAGTATTATTTTTGAGTGGCCTTATGTAACATCTCCTTTCTAAATTCCTGCAAGTAAGTTACGACCAGAATTACATACTAAAAAGAGTCAAAGAATACATTACCTACTTCTATAAATGGATAATTTTATAGTAACCTAAATAAAAATGAGAGCAGAATAAATATTTTTCTAGCCTTCTCTGGAATGCTAAGCAGTGTTGAGGAGTGAGTTAATAAGAAAGAGAGTTAAAAGTAAACAGTGCTTCAGTTTAACCGTTGTCTCTTAGGGCACTGTTTTATGAAGATCTTTCAGAAAATAAATTTTCTTCAGATTCCTTATGCTGCGCAAATATTCCCTCAGATAAGGGCCATATTTTGAGTCAATAAGTCTGCATAAACATCAGGCTGCTTTATGTTGGTATCCTTAGTTTTTCTGTATTAATTCAAACTTCAAACCACAATTCCCCATAACACACTCTATCAAATGGTATTCATGACTTCATACAGCAAGGATGATGTTTTCCTTTATACATGCCACATAAAATCTGGGGTATATCTTTAAATGGAAAAATTGTGAGAACACCAACATAACCACAGATTGCCCTCCATCCTCTGTCCAATAAATTCTAACTTTGCGTTTTTACTATCTGACAGAAATACTTTACAGTCTTGAGAGGGGCAAAAGACTGCCATTTTTCTTGTACATTTGTCTGTGGGACTTTCTGTGGAGAATGTATTATGTATCAAGGACATTAAAATTTATATCTGCATAGGACGACTTTAGGGAGTATATTTTCTCCAAAAATAATACTAGGAAAACTTAAAAGAGAATTTTACCACATAGAAAGAAAACATGAAAACAGAATTTTGAAATATATGTGTCATTACCAAACATATGCTGGAAACAACTAATCATCTGCTGGGAAAAAAAACAAATAACAATAAATTATATCTATTTTAAATTGACTCTGAATATTATAGTCATGAACAGGAGTTTAGCAAACCTAAAAGGTTGAAGCTTGACTTATATATGTTTTTATGTTAAAATATGTTTTTCAGTCAATTACCAAAATTAGTAACTGTTACCAAAATATTGGAATCCATTTAAATAGCTATAAAAATATTACATTTAACTTAATATTGAAGTATTAAAAACAATAGATAATCATGCTCAGACTTATTAAGAAGTGGAAAACCCTTTGTTGCCTATTACATAGCTGACAACAAAATATCAGTGGAAAATTTTCTTCTTAAATAAAGCTAAGGAGGGCAAATAGCTAATATCGCAACTGTTATCTAGTCTCAGGTTATAATGGTAGTAGCTCCTTAAGCTGACTGAGTTAAACTCCGAAATACATTTATTTAAAAGGGACTGGGCCCTCTGTTGAATATACAATTCAATTTTAGTTTTGACTTCATTAGCTGAGGTAAATTATCACATTGGCATCCCATAATATCATTTCACTTTACTTAGAAGGCTTCTAGATCTTTCCATTCCATAGAGTTAGTTCTCTCTCTCCCCTTTTCTTTTTTTTATAATTATTTTGGATGAACATTTGGGGAGATAGAAATGTTTCATATGCACACATTATATCCTATACATGTTTAAGAGACTAAGTGTCTGGCTTTCTGACTCCCAAGATGATATCTAGAAAAATTAATACAAATTAAATCTATGCCCTGCCCAGTAGACTATTAGAAACTCTTTCCTACCACTGTGTCCTACATAAAACATCTCATACTCCAGACTGTGAGGTCTGAAAACACAGAAAAACAAAAACTGTGTTCAGCAATGAAAAGGATATGATTTGTCATGCGGCAGGGATTTCCCCACTGACCAATTAAAATAAGAAGCCCCATCTTCTCTTCTTTAACTGGAGGATAGTCATAAAGAAGGAATTTTTTAAGTAGGAGATAAGATAGAGAGAAACTGATGAGTATCTTCAAGGCTTCTCGGGGACATGAAACATCCCCCTAACAAAGACCGGACAGCAGAAACACGCTGGTGTGCTTCATGTTCTTTTGGAATATTTGGGCATCTAAGGGAGAAACTAACAATTTTGTCCTATGAGATCACAGTAAAAAACTATATATTCAGCCATTTCAAACTCACTTTAGAAAAGAAAAAAAGTATACAAAATGCATAGCTGATTATAGCTGTCATTTCCATTCTTTTGTATATATCACATGACACCAGTGTCAAAAATTAATTATAAAAGTAGTTACTTTTATAATTATACAGCTAAAAATGAATATATTTTTACTCATGGTTGTGGTGTTGTCAAAGCTCCTATTTCAGCATAATCCTTTATTTGCTATTGAGTTGTGGAGTTTATTTGGTTTTTTAAGTGCAATTTATTTTTTCTTTATTTGTACATTAATTATTGAAAAAACAAAAACAATATTAAAGAAAACCAACATACATGGAGATACATCCTGTAGTAGACTGCTTTCTTTGGCTTTCATGATTAAAATATTAATGAAGTGGACAAGCAGTTCTTTTAATAATATGAAGCAATAAACATAAGGGAAGAAGAAGGTTAAAAAAAAAATGATGTGACTCGCCCATGTCAAATATTGCATACCCATCACCAAATCTAAAAACTATTCATGTAGGTGTACTGTAGTGCATGTCTTTAATACCAGTCACAACCCCCTTTCCTCAAGATTAGCCACAGGACAAATTAGAAGCTGCTCTGTGGATGCTTCTTCTCTTTAAAAACTGGCTTCCCTGAATCCCTAACAGTGAACTTGACCTAGTTAGAAAGTATGTTCACAAAAATAACCCTCAGTCTTCGACTGTGAAAAGTGAAGATTTATTGCTTGGGTGGCTGAGGCTAGAAGATCATTTGAACCTAGGAGCTGGAGGATACGGTGCACTGTGATCCCACCTGTGAACAGCCACTGCACTCCAGCCTGGGCAATATAACAAGACCCCATCTCAAAAAAAAAAAAAAAAAAGTTTTTAATTAAAAAGTGAAGGTTATTGACATTGTGACAACAAGGATAATACGGATTAAGTCAGCAAACCACAAAGATTTTCCAGTGTGCCTAATGTCTAAAATTCTAATTTAGTTATCATTTAGTAGTTCCATTAAATAATTTTCTATACAGGTAATCATATATTCGATTTCTTTTCCAATATAGGCAATTTTATACTCAGAGAGTTGAAACTAATAAAACCTAGGGAAGGGATATCAAAATTATAAACCATTCTTTTACAGATTCCATGATTAACCCTTGAAAACATTAAGACCAACCTCCAAACACAGACTATATAAAAATTATTTATAATTTGCAGGTATTAGTGGCTTAATACAGCATATATTCTCCATCAGTTTTTGCATTTTAAAAGAAAAATTACAGACAAAAATCTTAATGCAAAATAATAAACTACTAATCATAAAATTCTCTCCTATATTCTTTTAGAACACAATGAAAGGAAATTATTTGCTTTTTATGAGAAACTGATATATTTTCTGTCCATAGATGATGAAAATAACTTCTTTGACCACCAAGAAATGTATAATCAAATTTGTAGACCACTTTTAATTTGTTTTTAAATTCTGGGTCTGTATTTTTCATGTTCCTGACCTCCTACTATAAGTTATTTTTTCTCTGGTCCTGAATCTCTGTAAGCTGACTTGCTTGCAGGGGAATGACACTGTGTACATAATATAGCACCACCTGGGTCTTCCAAGATTTGGTCTCCACCATCACCTCACCACGACCCAGTCCCACCTGCCCACAAACAGTTTGAAAGTTTCCTCTTTTCAGCTTTCCTCCTTCCAAACTTAAGCTTCCATATGTACAATATAGCTCTTTCCTACTTAAAGAAAAATAAATTCAGAGTGATCCTCCTAAAGTTGTGAAATAAAATCTGTCTGTAGTTTTTCCCTCTGTCCTCCTTAGAGTCCTCCTGGTCAGGCTCCCAGGACCTCCAACATCTGAAATTTGTGCCTTTCTTTGACCCTTGGCATCAAACCAAGCCAAATTCCTCTTCAAATGCAGATGCAGTGTTTTCGAATTTATAGAGGGCTTGTACCTTACCCCGTTTACTCAAATAAATAGTAACACTTAAATTTTCTACATTACATGCACATGTTTCTCAAAAAAATTATCTATGGAATTTATATTAATCGTATTTATTTTAAATATTTCTGGGAAAGCATTCCTAAGGAGCACTTCTTAGTTTCATTTATTGTCAAAGAGGAAATGGAGTGGGGCCTTTTAATTTTTGTGTGTGTGTTAAATACAGAGTATTAATTGGTCTAAATATTCCAGGTAGAATTTCCACACTTCTAGATAAATTCTAAACATGCTTTGTTTTTAGAAAAGACACATATTAATGCCCTAAACCTAAACTAAAACTAAACCAGACGAAATGCTGTGTCTTAATGCAAGTCAGGCACCATTGACTTGTCTCCCAAAGTTTCCAGTCAGTCTACCTTCCAGTTGCACAGTGCTTTCCATTCAGCAGAAATGGCTGCTGTTCTAAATGCTGAAGACTTTTATTTTGTCATTTGTATCCTTTTAACAAGTAATTAATGTGTTTAAATACCTTCCTGCATGATTACAGTTTTCTCGTATTAGCTTTTAGCTGTGTGTGATATTCAACATTGATTCCTCTTTGTCTTTAGAAAGTACTTTTTAAAAATCTGAAGTTTAAACATAGGGTATAAAATTTCTATTTGTTTTATAGTTCTATAACATCAAATAATAATCTCTCTAAACTTGTATTTTGAAATACAAAATACTTCCTTCTTCCTCTAAATCAACAAAATGGGTTTAATTAATCTTATGCTGTTATTTAAGGTTTTAGGAAATAATAATTAATCACCATTCTTTAGCAGACAAAAAATTATGGATACAACAGTTACAATAAATTAACTCAAATGATCTCACAAATGAAAAAATTTTCCTGGTTAGGAGTGTAAAAACTTTACTGTCCTAAATTGTCTCCCAATTACACGACTGCTACTTAAACAACATATCTCAGTAAAAGTACAGATGTCATTTCACATTTGTCAACTCACTGATTTAATAACCACATGAAAAGGCAATAGAATTATAAAACATGTCATTTTTCCAATACTCTAATGAAATTTTTCATGTATATGAAAATTCACTTACTTGATTATGCATTTTAATTACTATTATTTTGAAAATGTATCAAAACAAAAGGAGTTGTATCATAGTCAAAAAGATTTTTTAAATATAAAATTTGGTCTAAGTAAGATAATGTTTTATAATAACATAAACTATGAAACTACGACTACATATATGAAAAAATATTGATTTTGGTAAAAACTTTTCAGATTAATCCAAAAAATTTTTCATTTCTAAAACAATCTATACCTAGTTACTTATCAACTAATTTCCAGTTGTTCAACTGACTATGAACTACTTTTTGTTTACAAAAATAAATTATGGTAACAATTTAAGTACTGTCATATTTGAGGCTTTTAAGGTTAATGTAAATTTAGTGCTGACATTTTAAAAATTACTATTAAGATGGCCATTGATTACAATGATTAGTGAATATAATCAAAATCATGAAACCAAATTATTTAAGTCGACAAGCCGCTGAAGTAATCATATTCATTTAGAGGTGAGAAAGTGCAAGTTGTCTTTTTAACTGAAACCACAGTAAAATCAAGAAAAAAAGAAACTCCCATTCACATTCTAAGTAAAATTATGTAACCAAAAAAAGTTATTTGCATATATAAAAATGCGTTCAAACTAAGGTGGATGTGTGCATAGAAATCCCTATGAAGAACCCAGATTTTGTTTATGGGAAAAGTTGGCACATACTCCTGGCAAATCTTTCAGAGTCTATCATTAAATTACCAGCTATTGAGAAGGCTTTTAGCAAGATAGCTAAATTTCTAGTTGATAACTTTAAGACTTGTTTAAAAAAATAATTCCAGTACTGCAAATAAAAAGAATTAATTTTTCTTTCTACAGACTAAAAGGTTTTGTTATACTTCCAAATCTGTGCCACCTTCTGCCTGACACACTATTTAGAGCTGCTCTTTTGTGTTAGTTGTTTTTCAAACTTCACTGGATGATCTTGGAACCTCTAGGGATTTAAATCATCACGAACAAATGACAGAGTCAGACTGATGTACTATTAAAACAAAAGATAACTTACATTTGTAACACTAGTTATAAATAATAATAGGACATTAGAGAGTTTTATTAGAAGAAAAATTGCCTGAAAAACTTCCTCCTATTAGGTTAACCTTCTAGAATTTCTCAAACAAACCGAATTATTTCTGCAAAATCAAAGTCAATACCTGCGTCTGTTTATAAAATCAACATTTCACAATGCAACTATTTTTTTCTTTTCATTTAACATTTTTAAATGATCTCTTGTCTTCTTTTGTCTTTTAGCTGAGTTTGTGTGCGGCACACATTGTTGCTCCAGCTTAAAAACCCCCTGTGTGGTAAGGGCTTGGGCAGCCCTGGGGAAGGCAATGAACATGGTGAAATTCAGTACAGTGTGGTAAGACAAGGAGAGCATGAATAATATTTGGAGATCTAGCACACCTTAGTGGAAACAATTATTATTACAACTGCTTTGAGGACATTTGAATTTTAAATTCCATTGTTTGTGAAATTCTATCTCGGCTAAATAGAGGGACTTTTGTTCAGGCTTTTGTTTTCTTTAGCATAATGTGTTTCTTTCCCAAACTCCCCACAGATAAGAAGATAAAATTGATCATGAATTTCTAAAAGTAGAAATCATAATTTTTTTGGAATTAGCATAAAATTATTGTACAACCCTCCATGGGCTATCAAATTGGGAGCAATCCAATTTTCTTCGGCATCATGGTCACATACAAAGTGTCAGATTCTTCTTGTTAAATGACTATTGTGCATTTAATTTACAATAGCTTCTCAGGTCTGCTCTTAGGATGTTTGAAAGACTTTTGGTTTAAATAGGTTGTATATGTTCTGCTGTTAATGGCTGACCCTCTTTACTTCATATTACTAAAATGTAATCAAGAAAAAGAGAGTAGAAAATACATCACAAATATTCAGTCTACTATCTGACAATTTCAAGAACTTTCAATTTTATCTCCTGTTCCATTATCTTCAATTATAGAGTTTGGATAGGGAAAGAATTCAAAATAAATACAGAACACTCATTCCAATACATGAAGAAAATTAGCCCTGTTCATGTACACTTTAGAATACAGATATGTTTCTAAAAATCAGAATATAGTATTTATGGAGCCATTAGTAAAACACACTTGATTATCTAAGCATCTCAACTGCTTGATGCTTGATCAAAAACTAGGTAGAAAGTAAATCATGTCTACCAACAATTAAATATTTCTGAAGAGGGGACTTCCAAAATGGTAGAATAAGAAGCTCAACAAATACTTTCCCTAAAAAGTGACAGCATAGCTAAAGAAAATGGTCAAAAACAACTATTCGAAGACTCCATAAATTGTCCAAAATCATGTAACAAATTGAGATGTATTTTTTCAGGAAAAGCCTCCAGGAAGAATAGTGGGAGTCTGGGGCATTTATATCAGGAGCTGCTCCCTTCCCCCACTACCTTCCAGCTTTGTTAGCATGGTAGATCCATGAAGGTAGGACAAACTGTGAAAAATAGCAGCTTTGCTGTTGGAGGGGGGATCACTCAGTTTGAAATGGAGCATTAAACAACTCTATAGCCAGGGGCATTATTGAAAACAGTTGCAATCTCTGTGGCAAACAAATAGGGAAGGTCAACAACATAGCTCTCCTAAGCTTGAGGTCCTAGCCAGAGCAAGCAACAAAATGGCAAACTAGCTAGAAAATGAAGAAGAAGATTGAGGAATGAGACGACAGTATTGGGACTTGATAAGTTCCTCTCTGTCTCTGGAAATTTGGAAGGCTGCACAGACGCACATATGTAGAAGAAACCAGAAAGGGCCCTTGCCATCCACTCATCCCTGACTGAACATGAAGCCTTGTCAATGCACAAAGGAAATGTGAGAGGTCCTGAAAGAAAGCAAAGTTGAAACTGACTTGTGAACTGCCTGAATTTTGAATATGTTCCCAAACATACAGTCAAGTCAATGCAAAATACTGGGGACAATCATTGACTAACCACTAAGCTATGCTGTCACAAGGGTGACCCCCTAAGACGCTACCCTTAAGAATTCTAAAGATTATTTAAAAAAAAAAAAAACTGAGTAAAAAATTCAGAGAATGCATTGATGTGTTTCTTTCCCAAACTCCCCACAGAGAAGAAGATAAATTTGATCAAGAATTTCTAAATGTAGAAATCATAATTTTTTTTACAATTAGCATAAAATTATTGTACAACCCTCCATGGGCTATCAAATTGGGAGCAATGCAATTTTATTTGCCATCAAAAAATAAAAAAATACTCCACAGTGGGGGTGCCCAAGATGGTCAAATAGGAACAGCTCCAGCCTCCAGCTCCCAGCATGAGCGACACAGAAGCCAGGTAATTTGTGCATTTTCAACTGAGGTACCGGGTTCATCTCACTGGGGCATGTTGCACAGTCAGTGCTGGTCAGCAGGTGCAGCACAACCAGCGAGAGCTGAAGCAGGGTGAGGCATCACCTCACCTGGGAAGTGCAAGGGGGAAGAGAATTCCTTTTCCTAGCCAAGGTAAACTGACACACACAACACCTGGAAAACCGGGTAACTCTCACCCTAATACTGTGCTTTACCAAGGGTCTTAGCAAACGGCACACCAGGAGATTATATTCCACACCTGGACTGGAGGGTCCCATGCCCACGGAGCCTCCCTCATTGCTAACACAGCAGTCTGAGATCTAACTGCAAGGCAGCAGCGAGGCTGGGGGAGGGATGCCCGCCATTGCTGAGGCTTAAGTAGGCAAACAAAGCCACCGGGAAGCTCGAATTAGGTGGAGCCCACCACAGCTCAAGGAGGCCTGCCTGCCTCTGTAGACTCCACCTCAGGGGACAGGGCATAGCTAAACAAAAAGCAGTAGAAACCTCTGCAGATGTAAATGTCCCTGTCTGACAGCTTTAAAGAGAGCAGTGGTTCTCCCAGCACAGAGGTTGAGATCTGAGAATGGACAGACTGCCTGCTCAAGTGGGTCCCTGACCCCTGAGTAGCCTAATTGGGAGACATCCCCCACTAGGTGCAGACTGACACCTCACACCTCACACAGCTGGGGACACCTCTGAGACGAAGCTTCCAAAGCAAGAATCAGACAGGTACACTCACTGTTCAGCAGTATTCTATCTTCTGCAGGCTCTGCTGCTGATACCCAGGCAAATAAGGTCTGGAGTGGACCTCAACAAACTCCAACAGACCTGCAGCTGAGGGTCCTGACTATTAGAAGGAAAACTAACAAACAGGAAGGACACCCACACCAAAACCCCATCAATACATAACCATCATCAAAGACCAAAGGCAGATAAAACCACAAAGATGGGGAAAAAGCAGTGCAGAAAAGCTGGAAATTCAAAAAATCAGAGCGCATCTCCCCCTCCAAAGGAACACAGCTCATCGCCAGCAATGGAACAAAGCTGGATGGAAAATGACTTTGATGAGTTGAGAAAAGAAGGCATCAGTCGATCAAACTTCTCAGAAATAAAGGAGGAACTACATACCCTGTGCAAAGAAACTAAAAACCTTGAAAAAAGGATGGATGAATGGATAACTAGAATAATCAATGCAGAGAAGACCTTAAAAGAACTGATAGAGATGAACACCATGACACAAGAACTACATGACAAATGCACAAGATTCAGTAACCGACTCAATCAACTGGAGAAAGAGTATCAGTGATTGAAGATCAAATGAATGAAATGAAGCAAGAAGAGAAGTAAAGAGAAAAAAGAGTAAAAAGAAATGAACAAAGCCTCCAAGAAATATGGGTTAATGTGAAAAGACCAAATCTACGTCTGATTGGTGTGCCTGAAAGTGATGGGGAAAATAGAACCAAGTTGGAAAACACTCTTCAGGATATCATCCAGGAGAACTTCCCCAACCTAGTAAGGCAGGCCAACATTCAAATCCAGGAAATACAGAGAATGACACAATGATACTACTCAAGAAGAGCAACTCCAAGACAAATAACTGTCAGATTCACCAAAGTAGAAATGAAGGAAAAAATGTTAAGGGCAGCCAGAGAGAAAGGTCAGGGTACCCACAAGGGGAAGCCCATCAGAATAACAGCAGATCTCTCAGCAGAAACTCTCCAAGCCAGAAGAGAGTGGGGGCCAATATTCAACATTCTTAAAGAAAAGAATTTTCAACCCAGAATTTCATATCCAGGCAAACTAAGTTTCATAAGTGATGGAGAAATAAAATCCTTTACAGAGAAGCAAATGCTTAGAGATTTTGTCACCACCAGGCCTGCCCTACAAGAGATCCTGAAGGAAGCACTAAACATGGAAAGGAACAACAGGTACCAGCCATTGCAGAAACATGCCAAAATGTAAAGACCATCGATGCTAGGAAGAAACTGCATCAACTAACGAGCAAAATAACCAGCTAATATCATAATGACAGGATCAAGCTCACACATAACAATATTAACCTTAAATGTAAATGGACTAAATGCTCCAATTAAAAGATACAGACTGGCAAATTGGATAAAGAGTCAAGACCCATCAGTTTGCTGTATTCAGGAGACCCATCTCACAGGCAGAGACACACATAGGTTCAAAATAAAAGGATGGAGGAAGATCTACCAAGCAAATGGAAAACCAAAAAAAAGCAGGGGTTGCAATCCTAGTCTCTGATAAAACAGACTTTAAACCATCAAAGATCAAAAGAGACAAAGAAGGCCATTACATAATGGTAAAGGGATCAATTCAACAGGAAGAGCTAACTATCCTAAATATATATATACCCAATACAGGAGCACCCAGATTCATAAAGCAAGTCCTTAGAGACTTACAAAGAGACTTAGACTCCCATACAATAATAATGGGAGACTTTAACACCCCACTGTCAACATTAGACAGATCAATGAGACAGAAAGTTAACAAGGATATCCAGGAATTGAACTCAACTCTGGACCAAGCAGACATATAAGACATCTACAGAACTCTCCACCCCAAATCAATGGAATATACATTCTTCTCAGCACCACATCATATTTATTCCAAAATTGACCACATAGTTGGAAGTAAAGCACTCCTCAGCAAATGTACAAGAACAGAAATTATAACAAACTGTCTCTCAGACCACAGTGCAATCAAACTAGAACTCAGGACTAAGAAACTCAATCAAAACCGCTCAACTACATGGAAACTGAACAACCTGCTCCTGAATGACTACTGGGTACATAATGAAATGAAGGCAAAAATAAAGATGTTCTTTGAAACCAATGAGAACAAAGATACAGCATACTAGAATCTCTGGGACACATTTAAAGCAGTGTGTGGAGGGAAATTTGTAGCACTAAATTCTCACAAGAGACAGCAGGAAAGATCTAAAATTGACACTCTAACATCACAATTAAAAGAACTAGAGAAGCAAGAGCAAACACATTCAAAAGCTAGCAGAAGGCAAGAAATAACTACGATCAGAGCAGAACTGAAGAAGATAGAGACACAAAAAACCCTCCAAAAAAAATCAATGAATCCAGGAGCTGGCTTTTTGAAAAGATAAACAAAATTGATAGACCACTAGCAAGAATAATAAAGAAGAAAAGAGAGAAGAATCAAATAGACGCAATAAAAAATGATAAAGGGGATATCACCACCGACCCCACAGAAATACAAACTACCATCAGAGAATACTATAAACACCTCTACGCAAATAAACTAGAAAACCTAGAAGAAATGGATGATTTCCTGGACACTTACACTCTCCTAAGAATAAACCAGGAAGAAGTTGAATCCCTGAATAGACCAATAGCAGGCTCTGAAATTGAGGCAATAATTAATAGCCTACCAACCAAAAAAAAGTCAAGAACCAGACAGATTCACAGCCGAATTCTATCAGAGGTACAAGGAGGAGCTGGTACCATTCCTTCTGAAACTATTCCAGTCAATAGAAAAAGAGAGAATCCTCCCTAACTCATTTTATGAGGTCAACATCATCCTGATACCAAAGCCTGGCAGAGACACAACAAAAAGAGAGAATTTTAGACCAATATCCCTGATGAACATCGATGCAAAAATCCTCAATCAAATACTGGCAAACCGAATCCAGCAGCACATCAAAAACCTTATCCACCATGATCAAGTGGGCTTCATCCGTAGGATGCAAGGCTGCTTCAACAAACGTAAATCAGTAAACGTAATCCAGCATATGAATAGAACCAAAGACAAAAACCACATGATTATCTCAATAGATGCAGAAAAGACCTTTCACAAAATTAAACAGCCCTTCATGCTAAAAACGCTCAATAAATTCAGTATTGATGGAATGTATCTCAAAATAATAAGAGCTATTTATGACAAACCCACAGCCAATATCATACTGAATGGGCAAAAACTGGAAGCATTCCCTTTGAAAACTGGCACAAGACAGGGAGGCCGTCTCTCACCACTCCTATTCAACATAGTGTTGGAAGTTCTGGCAAGGGCAATCAGGCAAGAGAAAGAAATAAAGCATATTCAGTTAGGAAAAGAAGAAGTCAGATTGTCCCTGTTTGCAGATAACATGATTGTCTATTTAGAAAACCCCATTGTCTCAGCCCAAAATCTCCTTAAGCTGATAAGCAACTCCAGCAATGTCTCAGGACACAAAATCAATGTGCAAAAATCACAAGCATTCTTAAACACCAGTAACAGACAAACAGAGAGTCAAATCATGAATGAACTCCCATTCAAAATAGCTTCAAAGAGAATAAAATACCTAGGAATCCAACTTACAAGGGATGTAAAGGACCTCTTCAAGGAGAACTACAAACCACTGCTCAGTGAAATAAAAGAGGACACAAACAAATGGAAGAACAGACCATGCTCATGGATAGGAAGAATCAATATCATGAAAATGGCCATACTGCCCAAGGTAACTTATAGATTCAATGCCATCCCCATTAAGCTACCAATGAGTTTCTTCACAGAATTGGAAAAAACTGCTTTAAAGTTCATATGGAACCAAAAAAGAGCCCACATCGCCAAGACAATCCTAAGCCAAAAGAACAAAGCTGGAGGCATCAGGCTACCTGACTTCAAACTATACTACAAGGCTACAGTAACCAAAACAGCATGGTACTGGTACCAAAACAGAGATATAGACCATGGAACAGAACAGAGCCCTAGGAAATAATACCACACATCTACAGGCATCTGATCTTTGACAAACCTGACAAAAACAAGAAATGGGGAAAGGATTCCCTATTTAATAAATGGTACTGGGAAAATTGGCTAGCCATAAGTAGAAAGCTGAAACTGGATCTTTTCCTTACTCCTTATATGAAAATTAATTCAAGATGGATTAGAGACTTAAATGTTAGAGCTAAAACCATAAAAACCGTAGGAGAAAATCTAGGTAATACCATTCAGGACCTAGGCATGGGCAAGGACTTCATGTCTAAAACACCAAAAGCAATGGCAACAAAAGTCAAAATTGACAAATGGGATCTAATTAAACTAAAGAGCTTCTGCACAGCAAAAGAAACTACCATCAGAGTGAACAGGTCACCTACAGAATGGAAGAAAATTTTTGCAATCCACTTATCTGACAAAGGGCTAATATCCAGAACCTACAAAGAACCCAAACAAATACACAAGAAGTAAACTAGTTCAACCATTGTGGAAGACAATGTGGCGATTCCTCAAGGATCTAGAACTAGAAATACCATTTGATCCAGCCATCCCATTACTGGGTATATACCCAAAGGTTTATAAATCATGCTGCTATAAAGACACATGCACACGTATGTTTATTGCAGCACTATTCACAATATCAAAGACTTGGAACCAACCCAAATGTCCATCAATGACAAACTGGATTAAGAAAATGTGGCACATATACACCATGGAATACTATGCAGCCATAAAAAGGATGAGTTCGTGTCCTTTGTAGGGACATGGATGCAGCTGGAAACCATCATTCTCAGCAAACTATCTCAAGAACAGCAAACCAAACACTGCATGTTCTCATGCACAGGTGGGAATTGAACAATGAGATCACTTGGACACAGGAAGGGGAACATTACACACTGGGACCTATTGTGGTGTGGGGGGAGGGTGTAGGGATAGCATTAGGAGATAAACTGAATGTAAATGACAAGTTAATGGGTGCAGCACACCAACATGGCACATGTATACATATGTAACAAACCTGCACATTGTGCACATGTACCCTAGAACATAAAGTACAATAAAAAAATTAAAATAACAGTAACAATAAAGAGTTAAGATCCATTGGTGTGCTATATTCAAGAGACCCATCTCAAATGCAAAAACACACATGGACTCAAAATAAAAGGATGGAGGAAAATTTACCAAGCAAATGGAAAACAGAAAAAAAGCAGAGGTTGCAATCCTAGTTTCTGACAAAATAGACATTAAACCAACAAAGAATGAAAAAGACAAAGACAGGAACTATATAACAGCAAAGGTGTCAATTTAAAAAGAAAAGCTAACTCTCCTAAATATATATGCATCCAATACAGGAGCACCCAGATTCACAAAAACAAGTTCTTAGAGACCTAGAAAGAGATTTAGACTCCCACACAATAATAGTGGGTGACTTTAACATCCCACTGACAATATTATACAGAAAATTAAGTATGATATTCAGGACTTGAACTCAGCTCTGGATCAGGTGGACCTGATAGATATCTACAGAACTCTCCACCCCAAAACAACAGAATATATATTCTTTTTGGTGCCACATGGCACTTATTCTAAAATTGGTCACATAATTAACAGTAAATCACTCCTCAGACAATGAAAAAGAACTAAAATCATAACAAACAGTCTCTTAGACCACAGTGCAATCAAATTAGAACTCAAGATTAAGAAACTCACTCAAAACCACACAACTGCATGGAAATTGAACAAACTGCTTTTGAATGACTCCTGGGTAAAGAATGAAATTAAGGCAGAAATCAAGAAGTTCTTTGAAACCAATGAGAACAAAGAGACAATGTACCAGAATCTCTGGGATGCTACTAAGGCAGTGTTAAGAGGAAATATTATAGCACTAAATGCCCATATCAAAAACCCAGAAAGATCTCAAATCAACACCCTAACATAACAGCTAAAACCGAGAGCAAAAAAAACACCTCAAAGCTAGCAGAAGATGAGAAACAACCAAGCTCAGAGCATAACTGAATGAGACAGAGACATGAAAAACCCTTCAAACAAATCAATGACCACAGAAGCTGGTTTTTTGAAAAATAAAATAAAATAAAAGAGGTAGACTGCTAGCTAGACTAATAAAGAAGAGAGAAGAATCAAATAAACACACTAAAAACTGATAAAGGGAACATCACCACCACTCCCACAGAAGTACAAACAATCCTCACAGAATACTATAAACACCTCTATGTAAATAAACTAGAAAATCTGGAAGAAATTATAAATTCCTGGACACATACAACCTCCCAAGACTGAACCAGGAAGAAGTTGAATCCCTGAATAGACCAATAACAAATTCTGAAATTGAGACAGTAATAAATAGCCTATGAACCAAAAAAAAAAAAAAGGATCAGATGGATTTACAGCCGAGTTTTACCAGAAGTACAAAGAGGATCTGATACCCTTTCTTCTGAAATTATTCCAAATAATTGAAAAGGAGAGACTCCTCCCTAACACATTCTATGAGACCAGCATCATCCTGATACCAAAACCTGGCAGAGATACAACAAAAATAGAAAACTTCAGGCCAATATCCTTAATGAACATTGATGCAAAAATTATCAATAAAATGCTGGCAAAGTGAATAAAGCAACACATCAAAAAGCTTATCCAAAATGATCAAGTTGGCTTCATCCTTGGGATGTAAGACTGGTTCCGCATATGCAAATCAATAAACAAAATCCATCACACAAACAGATATAAAGACAAAAACCACATGATTATCTCAATAGATGCAGAAAATGCCTTTGATAAAATTCAACATCCCTTCATGTTAAAAACTCTCCATAAACTAGGTATTAAAGGAATATACCTCAAAATAATGAGTCATTTATGACAAACCCACAACCAATATCATACTGAATGGGCAAAAGCTGGAAGCATTCCCCTTGGAAATCAGCACAAGACACGGATGCCCTCTCTCACCACTCCTTTTCAACATAATATTGGAAGTTCTGGCCAGGGCAATCAGGCAAGAGAAAGAAATAAAGGTATTCAAATAGGAAGAGAGGAAGTCAAACTGTCTCTGTTTGCAGATGACATAAACTTATATCTAGAAAACCTCACCATCTCATGCCAAAAGCTTCTTAACCTGATAAGCAATGCCAGCTAAGTCTCAGGATACAAAATCAATGTGCAAAAGTCACAAGCATTTCTATACACCAACAGTAGTCAAGCACAGAGCCAAATCATGAATGAACTTCCATTCACAATTGCTACAAAGAGAATAAAGTACCTAGGAATAGAGCTAACAAGGGAATTGAAGGACCTCTTCAAGAAGAACTACAAACGACACAAGCAGATGGAAAAACATTCCATGCTCATGGATAGAAAGGATCAATATCATGGAAATGGTCATAGTGCCCAAAGTAATTTATAGATTCAATGCTATTCACATTAAACTACTATTGACATTCTTCAGAGAATTAGAAAAAGCTATTTTAAAATTCATATTGAACCAGAAAAGAGTTCATATAGCCAAGAAAATCCTAAACAAAAAGAACAAAGCTGGAGGTATTATGCTACCAGACTTCAAACTATACTACAGGCTACAGTAACCAAAACAACATGATACTGATACAAAAACAGATATATAGACCAATGTGAAAGAATAGAGAACTCAGAAATAAGATCACACATATACAACCACCTGATCTTCAACAAACCTGACAAAAACAAGCAATGGGGAAAGGATTCCCTATTTAATAAATGGTGCTAGGAGAACTGGCTAGCCATATGAATAAAATTGAAACTGGACCCCTTCCTTACACCTTATACAAAAAATTAACTTAAGATGGGTTAAAGACTTAAATGTAAAACTCAAAGCTGTAAAAGCACTACAAGAAAATCTAGGCAGTGCCATTCAGGACATAGGCACAGGCAAAGATTTCATGACAAAATGGCCAAAAGCAATTGCAACAAAAGCAAAAGTTGACAAATGTAATCTAATTAAACTAAAAGAGCTTCTGCACAGCAAATGAAATTATCATCAGATTGAACAGGCAACCTAAAAATGGGAGAAAATTTTTGCAATCTATCAATCTGACAGAGGTCTAATATCCAGAATCTACAAGGAGCTTAAACAAATTCACAAGAAACGAAAAAAAACCCTATCAAAAAGTGGGCAAAGGACATGAACAGAAACTTCTCAAAACAAGACATTCCTGCAGCCAACAAACACATGAAAAGAGGCTCAACGTCACTGATCATTAGAGAAATGCAAATCAAAACACTGTAAGATACCATCTCACACCAATCAGAATGGCAATTATTAAAAAGTCAAGAAACCACACACACTGGCGAGGTTGTAGAGAAATAGTGCAGACATAATCTGCACTGTAGACCAAATGTATCCAATAGATATTTACAAAACATTTTTTCTAAGGGCTACAGAATATACATTTTTTTCCTCAGCACATAAATCAATCTCCAGAATAGACCATATGTTAGGTCACAAAACAAATCTTAAAACATTTGAAATAGTATCAGGCATCTTCTCTAACCACAGTGAAATAAAATTAGAAAATAATAGGAAGGCTTTTACACTGTTGGTGGGAATGTAAATTAGTTCAACCATCGTGAAAGACAGTGTGGTGATTCCTCAAAGATCTAGAACCAGAAATACAATTTGACCCACCAATCCCATTACTGGATATATAACCCCAAATTATAAATCGTTCTATTACAAAGATACATGCACACGTATGTTGATTGCAGCACTATTCACAATAGCAGGGACATGGAATCAACCCAAATGCCCATCAGTGCTAGACTGGATTTTTAAAATGTGGTACATATACACCATGGAATACTATGCAGCCATAAAAAGGAATAAGATCGTGTTCTTTGCAAGGACATAGATGAAGCTGGAAGGCATTATCCTCAGCAAAGTAATGCAGGAAAAGAAAATCAAACACCACATGTTCTCTAAGTGGGAGCCGAATGATGAGAACACATGGACACAAGGAGGGGAACAACACACACTTGAGGGGCCTGACGAGTGGCTGGGGTAGGGGAAGGAAAGCATTAGAAAAAATTGCTAATGCATGGTGGGCTTCATACCTAGGTGATGGGTTGATAGATGTAGCAAGCCACCATGGCACACATTTACCTATGTAACAAACCTGCATATTCTGCACATGTACACCAAGAACTTAAAATAAAAATAAAATTTGTTTCAAAGAAAAGATAATTACAGTCACATCTTGGGTATCTTTTCTGGAGAGCAAAGAATAAAATTGTGATAACAAATTATGAAATAGCATCTGAGGTTGAAAACTGAAAATATAAGAAAAGAAATGCAAATTATGAGGTTGAAAAGTACAATAACTGAAATGAAAAACTGACTGGCATGAATCAAGAGTACATTTGAGATGATAGCACAAGGAATAAGTAAACTTAAAAGTAGATCAATATAAATCATTTAATCTGAGTTTAAAGAGTTTGGGAGGAGAACTAAAAAAAGAAACAGATCTTCAGCCACATGGTGCTTATGAGTATCAGTTTCAACATCCCCCATGGATACAAAAATCCATGGATGCCTAATACAATGTAAATGCTACATAAATAGTTGTTAAACTGTATTGTTTAGGGAATGGTGACCAAAAAAAAGTCTGTATATGTTCAATACAGACACAAACATCCTTTTTTCCCTAAAATTCTTGATCCAGTTGTTTGAATCGTGGATGCAGAACTCACAGATTCAATGGTCCAACTGTATGTACAATAGACTATTATTCAGCTCCCCCCCCAAAAAAATTTGCCATTTACAACAACATGGATGAACCTAGAGGACATGCTAAGTGAAATAAGCCAGACACAAAAAGAAAATACTGCATAATCTCCTTTACATTTGAAATCCAAAGTTGAACTCATAGAAATGTAGAGTAAAAAAGTGGTTGCAAGGAGCTGGTCAATGGCAGAAATAAAGATATTTTGGACAGAGGGTACAAAATTTGGTTATAAGATGAACAAGTTGTGGAGATCTAAAGTAAAACATTGTAACTATAGTTTATATTAATGTATTATTGTACACTTGAAATTGCTTAAAAAATAGATCTTAAATGTTCTCACAACAAAAAATAGTATTTATATAAGGTGATGAATAGGTTAATTGTGGTAATCACATTACAATGTATACATGTATCAAAATGTCACATTACATAAGACTAAATATATACAATCTTTATTTGTCAATGACTATATTATATATATTAAAGTAACTAGGAATATAAAAACTCATTATGATAAATGGCATATACAAAAGCCCTTCAGCTAATATTATACTTAATGGTAAAAGATTGAATGCTTTCTTCTTAATGGAGGGAACAAACCAATGATTTCCACTACTACTTCCTCTATTCAATAATGTACTGGCAGTTCCAGATGATTCAATAAGGCAAAATAAGAGAAAAAGAAAAAGAAAAAGAAAAAAATTAAACCTTCTATAATGAAAAGAAAGAAGTAAACCTGTCTTTATTTGCTGATGACACAATCCTGTTTGCGAAAATTCCTTAGGAATACACAAAAACTGCCAGAACTAATAAGTTCAAATGTTGACAGAATACACACTTAGTATACAAAACTTTACTCTATCTTTCTATACTAATAAAAAAAAAAAAATCAAGGCCAGGCATTGTGGCTCACACCTGTAATCTCAACACTTTAGCAGGAGGCTGAGGGAGGAGGATCATTTGACGTCAGAAGTCTGAGATCTGCTGGAGCAACAAAGTGACACCCCATCTCTACAAAAAAAATTTTAAGTTAGCCAGCTTAGTGGAATGTACCTGTAGCCCCAGCTACACAGGAAGCTGAGTTTAGAAAAGTGCTTTCACTCAGGAGTTTGAGGCTGCAGTTAGCCATAATTGTGCCACTGTACTTTTGTTCACTGCCTGCATCCTAACACCCACTTACTGCAAATGCTAGCAAAGAGGCCAGCACTCCTGCAACTGCCAGTACTCCACCACAGCCAAAGAGCGCATACTCTGCTGTACTGCTATTGATGCTGGTGTGTGTGAATGAGGATGGACTTTGCTGTCACCACTCTACAAATTGTTCTTTGGCTGGCAACACCCACCAGAGTGTTGTAACCAGCAGTCCAGGAATACCTTGGCCCCCCCAGTGCAGCAGGTTCCTAACCCTGAGGGGCCAGAGAACAAAGCCAGGGACCCAATACCAGTCCTCCAGAGTTAGAGGGCATGGTCCAGAAGTCTTGAGCAGAGTCTTGGCCCTCAAAAGTCTTCCAGAAATGGAGCCAGTTTACTGAACCCACCTCACACTACAATCAAACCACCAAGGACATCTAATAAATAAAATGAGAAGAAAACCATCCAAAGGATAGCTACGTCAAAGCTTCAAAGAACATCAGCCCACGGAGATGAGAAAGAACCAGCACAAGAACTCTGGCAACTCAAAAATCCAGAGTGTCTTCTTACCTCCAAATGATCACGCTAATTTCCTAGCAATGGTTCTTAATCAGGCTGAGATGGCTGAAATGATAGAAATAGAATTCAGAATATGGACAGAAACAAAGATCACTGACATACAGGAGAAAGTGAAAACCCAATCCAAGCAATCTAAGGATTACAATAAAACAATATAGGAGCTGGTAGATAAAATGGCCATTAAAAGAAAGAACAAAACTGGTCTGATAGAGCTGAAAGACATACTACAAGAATTTCATAATGCAATCACAAGTATTAACAGCAGAATTGGCCAAGCTGAGGAAAGAATCTCAGGGCTTGAAGACTCTCTCTAAAACAACTCAGTCGGAGAAAAATGTAAAAAAAAAAAATAAAGAATGAACAAAACCTCTGAGAAATATGACATTATGAGAAGAACCCCATTATATGATTCACTGGCATATGTGAAAGAAAGGAAGAGAAACTAACCAACTTGGAAAACATTTTTCAGGATATTGTCCATAAAAATTTCCCCAACCACACTAGAGAAGCCAACATTTAAATTCAGAAAATTGAGAGAATCCCTGCGAAATACTAAACAAGAAGACCATCCCCAATACATAGAGTCATCAGATTCTCCAAGGTCAAAATGAAAGAAAACCTGATAAGAAAGCTAGAGAGAAAGTGCAGGTTGCCTGCTGATGTGGTTTGGCTGTGTCCCCACCCAAATCTCATCCTGGATTGTAACTCCTATAATCCCCACATGTTGTGGGAGGTAATTGAATCATGAAGGCAGGTTTTCCCATGCTGTTCTCATGATAGTGAATAAGTCTCAAGAGATCTGATGGTTTTATAAATGGCAGTTCCCTGGCAGATGCTCTCTTGCCTGCTGCCATGTAAGATGTGCCTTTTCCTCTCCTTCACCTTCTGCCATAATTGTGAGGCCTCCCTAGCCATGTGGAATTGTAAGTCCATTAAACCATTTTTTAATAAATTGCCCAGTCTTGGGTATTTCTTCATAACAGTATGAAAATGGACTAATACATCTACAAATAGAATCCTACCAGGCTAACAGCAGACCCCTTAGCAGAAACCCTGCAAGCCAGAAGAGATGGGGGTTCCATTTTCAGTATTCTTAAAGAAAATAATTTTCAACCAAGAATTTTATATCCAGCCAAAGTAAGCTTCATAAGCAAGTAAGAGCCTTTTCAGACAAGCAAGTGCTAGGGGAATTCATTAATACCAAATGCATTACAAAAGATCCTGAAGGGAGTGCTAAATATGGACAGAAAAGACTGCTGCCAGCCAGTACAAAAACTTGCTTAAGTACATGGACCTGTAATGCTTTAAAGCTACGACATAAACAAGTCTGAATAATAAACAGCTAACAACATGATGACAGGATCAAATCCATACATATAAATACTAACTTTGAATGCCCTCAATTAAAAGACAAAGTGTCAAGTTGGATAAAGAAGCAAAACTGTCTTCAAGAGACTCATGTGCAATGAAACCCATAAGCTCAAAATAAAGGGATGGAGAAAAATCTACCAACCAAATGGAAACCAGAAAAAAAAAAGGGTTGCTATTTGAATTTCAGACAAACAGATTTTAAACTAAAAAAGATCAATAAAGACAAGGAAGAGCATTACATAGTAGTAAAGGACTTAATTCAATAAGAAGACTTAACTATCCTAAATATATATGCACCCAACACAGGAGCACCTGGATTTATAAAGCAAGTTGTTAGAGACTAATGAAGACTTTTAAATAACCACATAATAATAATGGGAGACTCTTAACACCACAGTGACAGTTTTAAATCATCAAAGCAGAAAACTAATAAAGGTATTCGGGACCTTAACTCAACACTTGAACAAATGGACCTATAGACATCTACAGAACTCTCCATCCAAAAGCAACAGAATATACATTCTTCTCATCTGCACGTGGCACATACTTTAAAATCAATAACAAAATCAGCCACAAAAAACATCTTCACCAAATTTTAAAAAACAGAAATTATATCAACCACATACTCAGACCACAGCACAATAAAAATAGAAATAAATAATAAGAAAGTCACTTAAGACCATAGAAGTGAATGGAAATTAAATGACTTTATCCCAAATGACTTCTGGGTAAGTAATAAAATTAAGGCAGAAATAAAGAAATTATTTGAAACTGATAAGGAAAAAGATAGAACATATCAGAATCTCTGGGATACAGCCAATGCAGTGTTAAGAGGAAAGTTTATAGCACTAAATGCCCACAAAAAAAGTTAGAAAACTCTCAAATTACTAACCTAACATCACAATACCTCAGAACTGGGGAAACAAGAGCAAATCCACCCTGAAGCTAGCAGAAGAAAAGAAATTAGAAAATTAGAGCTGAGCTAAAGGAAATTGATGTAAAACACACACACACACACACACACACACACACACAAGATCAATGAATCCAGGAACTGGTTCTTTGAAAAAAAAGTAAGATAGATAGACCACTAGTTACACTAATAAAGAAAAAAAGAGAGAATATCCAAATAAACCCATCAGAAATGATAAACGGAATGTTACCACAACCCCACAGAAGTACAAATACCCTCAGAGACTATTATGGACACCTATATACACACAAGCTAGAAAGCCTAAAACAAATGGATAGATTACTATAAACATACGACCTCCCAAGATTGAACCAGGAAGAGATTGAACCCTTAAACAGACAAACCATGAATTGTGAAATTGAATCAGTAATAAAAAGCCCATGAACCAAGAACAGATGAATTCATAGCCAAAATCTACCAGATGTATAAGGAAGAGCTGGTACCATTTCTACTGAAATGATTCCAAAAGATTGAGGAGGAGAATCTCCTCCTTAACTCATTCTATGAGGCCAGCATCATCCTGATAACAAAACCTGGTGGAGACACAATGAAAAAAGACAACTTCAGGTCAATATACTTGATGAACATCAGGTAAAAATTCTCGATAAAATATATGCAAGTGGAATCTAGCAGCACATCAAAAATCGAAGCCACCATGATTAAGTATGCTTTATCCCTGGGATGCAAGTTTGGTTCAACATATGCAAATCAATAAATGTGATTCACCACATAAACTGTACTAAACACAAAAACCACAAAATTATCACAATAAATGCAGAAAAGGTTTTCAATAATATTTAACATCTCTTCATGTGGCAAACCCTAAACAAACTAGGCATTAAAGGAACATACTTCAAAATAATGAGGCATCTATGAAAAACTCACATCCAACATCATACTTAATCAACAAAAGCTATAAGCATTTTCCTTGAAAACTGTAACAAGACAAGGATACCCTCTCTCACCACTGCTATTAAACATAGTACTGGAAGCCTTAGCCAGAGCAATCAGATAAGAGAAAGAAATAAAAGGCATCCAAATAGGAAGAGAGGAAGTCAAAATATCCCTGTTTGCAGATGACTTGATTCTACACATGGAAAACCTAACAGTCTCTGCCCAAAAGCTCCTTGATTTGATACACAACTTCAGTATAGTTTCAGGATACAAAATCAATGTACAAAAATTACTAGCATTCTATACACCAACAGCATGCAAGCTGAGAGACAAATCAAGAACACAATCCCACTCACAATAGCCACAAAAAGAATGAAATACCTAAGAATACATCTAACTAGGAAGCTGAAAGACCTCTACAATGAGTATTACAAAACACTACTCAAAGAAGTCAGAATGCCAAAAAGAAATGGAGAAATATTCCATGTTCATGAATAGGACAAATCAATATTGTTGAAATGGCCATACTGCCAAAGCAATTTACAGATTGAATGCCATTCATGTTAAACTATAAATGATGTTCTTTACAGAACTAGAAAAAAAAACTATTTTAAAATTTATATGAAATCAAGGGCCCAGGGCCTAGATGGGCCAGAATCAGCCAGACGCTGGCAGGGTGGGCACCTGGACGCCAGCCTCAGGTGCCTTGCTGCCCAGATGGTGGCAGTGGTGGCCACACGTGCAGCCCAGCTTCTGTCCTCATGGTGCTCCAGCTCCCAGTCCCCCACAGCATGTCACCACCTGCACTGCCCACCAAGTTGGTGCCTTCAGAGTGCATTGTGGTGCTGCTGTCCTGTGCACTCTCTGTGCTTGGCCCAGCCCTGCTGGTGCCCACACACACCCTGTGGCCCGACCTGTGCAGCTGGGCACAGCACCTGCTGCTCTTCCTGTCACTGGCCAACCTGCTCTCGGCCACCTCCTACTTCTATGGGGTGCTGCAGGACTTCGTAGGCTGTCATGGAACTGCATGCTGCAGGGTGTGCTGTCCACCCTCGCCAACACCAGCTCCTTCTTCTGGACCATGGCCATCATACCCTACCTGTACCTCAGGATCATTCGCACCATGCAGGCCCTGCACCAACCATCTGCTCTGAACCTTCCGTGTCATCAGGTGATCTTGACTTTCCAGAGTTCAGCTGTTCTGAGATTGAAGTCAGGGTGGAGGGCTGGTCTGGGGGTCTGGGAGTCCACCTGGAGTCTCTCTGAGAGTGGGGAAAAACGAAGACCTTACCCTGCATTTCAAGCATCTTTCAAGTAAGTCTCACTGAAGAGGGTCAGCCCTTCCCTGGGGAATGTCAGGTTTTGAAAATCTCATAGCATCCTGTGCTGAACTGTGGGCAGGAATCCTAGAGCTGTTTTCCTTTTCTCCTTCTCCCAGATCAGAGCATCAGATACTGCCCTAATTATAGGTCCTTTCTATTAAAAATGTAAGTGCTTTCCAAGTGAGAGGTGAGGCCAGCTGGACTTCCTGGGTCGAGTGGGGACTTGGGGAAATTTCTTGTCTTACAAGGGGATTGTAAAACTCACAAATCAGCGCTCTGTAAAACACACCAATCAGCAGGATTCTAAAAGTAGCCAATCACAGGAAGGATTGAAAAAAGGGCACTCTGATAGGATAGAAACAGAACATGGAAGGGGACAATAAGGGAATAAAAACTGGCCACCCCAGCCAGCAGCATCAACCCACTTGGGTCCCCTACCACCCTGCGGAAACTGTTCTTTTACTCTTCACAATAAATCTTGCTACTGCTCATTCTTTGGCTCCCTGCCATCTTTAAGAGCTGTAACACTCACCGTGAAGGTCTGCGGCTTCATTCTTGAAGTCAGCAAGACCATGAACCCACTGGCAAGAACCAACCAGACACATCTTGGGGGCTCATCTGGGATATCACCACACAGTGAGTACCATTGGACCTCTTTCGCTTGCTATTCTGTCCTACTTTCCTTAGAATTCAGGGGCTAAACACTGGGCACCTGTCATCTTTATAGTCAGTTAAAAGCAACTAGCACAGCTGCCAGAAAAGACATGGGTGTCAGGCTTTTTGGGAAAGGGCTCTCTAAGAACCCCCAACTCTTTGGAGTCAGGAGTGTTGGTTTGCCTGTAACCAGCTTCTGCTTTCCCTGCATTTCTGGGCTAAGCCAAGGGTCAACAAAGAGAAAAACTAGACAGCTCTGGGGTCCCAACAAAAAGTTGATTGACCCTGCAGCTATTAGCAGAGCTCTCAAAGTTATGTTGCCCAAGCGAGACTCGCCCATCTGTCCTATCTATCCTGACCCTTGTCTCCTGTCAGGTTGTCCTGTCAGACAAACTTCCACCTCTCTTCTCCAAGGCTAGTCCTGCTTCTAAAAATCACTCCCTGTCCCTGGTGCTCTACTAGTTTCTCCTATAAGAATGATTTCTAATACAGATTTTGAGACTCTGTTCCCTTCTTCAGGCACCCGGGTTCACAAATCAGAAAGAGCCAAATTCTTCGATGGGAAATAGGTGCCCAGGGGCACATAATTTTTGCCCAGAGCCCTGCTGCTGGGGGTACTATCTGGAATTTTAGGATCCCTCCTCAGACTAGCAGGTCTAACAAAGGCTATTCCTGAAGCTAGGATATGGGGAGACTCAGAAATTATAGACTCAAAAATTGGGGAGATATATTTCCTATTCATATGATGAGAAGTGAGGACAAAAGACGTCACTTATCCAGCCCTGGAGATCCCTTCCCTCCCTCAAGGTATGGCCCTCCACTCCATGTTGAGGCATATCATCTTTATAGGACAAGGTTAGGGTCCTAATACCAACAGGAGAAAATGCTTAGGACTCTAACAGGTTTTCGAGAATGCATCAGTAAGGGCCACTAAATCAGACCTTTCTCAGTCCTCTTTGTGGTCTAGGAGGAAAATAAGTGTTTCTGCTGCTGCTTCGGTGAGTGCAACTAATCCGAATAGTAGGGTCCAGGGACCATTGCAGGTTCTTGAGTGGGAAAAAACAGACTAAAACCACGGGCGGTTTTCCTTCTGTTTTAGGTGGGAAACACTCAGGCATCAATAAGCTCACCCTTGAAATGCATCCTAAGCCATTGGGACCAATTTGACCCACAAACCCTGAAAAAGAAGCAGCTTATTTTTTTCTGCACTATGGCCTGGCTCCAATATTCTCTCCCTGATGGGGAAAAATGGCCACCTGAGGGAAGTATAAATTATAATAATATCTTGCAGCTTGACCTTTTCGGTAAGAGGGAAGGCAAATGGTGTGAAATACCTTATGTCCAAGCTTTCTTTTTATTGAAGGATAATCCACAACTATGCAAAGCTTACAATCTACATTCCACAAGAGGAACTCTCAGCTTACCCCCATATTCTAGCCTCCCTACAGCTCCCCTTCCTATTAATGATGAGCCTCCTCTAATCTCCCCCACCCAGAAGGAAACAAGCAAATAAATCTCCAAGGGACCATAAAACCCCCCAGGCTATCGGTTATGTCCCCTTCAAGCTGTAGGGGGAGGGGAATTTGGCCCAATCCAGGTACATGGCCCCTTCTCCCTCTCTGATTTAAAGCAGATCAAGATAGACCTGGGGAAGTTTTCAGATGATCCTGATAGGTACATAGATGTCCTACAGGGTCTTGGGCAAACCTTCAACCTCACTAGGAGTGATGTCATGCTACTGTTAGAACAAACCCTGGCTTTTAATGAAAAGAATGTGGCTTTAGCTGCAGCCCAAGAGTTTGGAGATACCTGGTATCTTAGTCAAGTAAATGATAGAATGACAGCTGAAGAAAGGGACAAATTCCTTACTGATCAGCAAGCCATCTCCAGTATGGATCCCCACTGGGACTTCCACTCAGGTCATGGGGACTAGGGTGGCAAACATCTGTTGACCTGTGTCAACAAAGAAGAATTAGGAAAAAGCCCATGAATTATTCAATGATGTCCAACATAACTCAGGGAAAGGAAGAAAATCCTATCACCTTCCTTGAGTGGCTATGGGAGGCCCTTTCACTCAATTCCCTCGAGGGTCAGTTGATCCTAAAAGAAAAATGTATTACCCAATCAGCTGAGGATATCAGGAGAAAGCTCCAAAAGCTAGCCCCAGGTCCTGAACAAAATTTAGAGGCATTATTAAACCTGGCAACCTCGGTGTTCTATAATAGGGACCAAGAGGAACAGACCAAAAAGGAAAAGTGAGATAAGAGAAAGGCCACAGCCTTAGTCATGGCCCCTAGACAAACAAACCTTGGTGGTTCAGAGAGGACAGAAAATGGAACAGGCCAATCACCCGGTAGGATTTGTTATCAGTGTGGGTTGCAAGGATGCTTTAAAAAAGATTTTCCAGTGAGAAACAAGCCACCCCCTTGCCCATGTCCACTATGCCAAGGCAATCATTGGAAGGTGCACTGCCCCAGAGGACAAAGGCTTTCTGGGCCGGAAACCCCCAACCAGATGATCCAAAAACAGGACTGAGGGAGCCCAGGGCAAGTGCCAGCTCATGTCATCACCCTCACTGAGCCCCAGGTAAGTTTAACCATTGAAGGCCAGGAAATTCACTTCCTCCTGGACACTGACACTGCCTTCTCAGTGTTAATCTCTTGCCCTGAACAGCTGTCTTCAAGGTCCATTACCATCCGAGGAATCCTGAGACAGCCTGTAAACAGGTATTTCTCCCACCTCCTCAGTTGTAATTGGGAGACTTTGCCCTTTTTACATGCCTTTCTTGTTATGCCTGGAAGTGCCACACCCTTATTAGGGGGGTACATATTAGCCAAAGCTATTATCTACATGAATATGGGGGATAAGTTACCCATTTGTTGTCCCCTACTTGAGGAGGGAGTCAACCCTGAAGTCGGGGCATTGGAAGGACAATTCAGAAGGGCAAAAAATGCCTGCTCAGTTCAAATCAAGCTAAAAGACCCCATAACTTTTCCTTATCAAAGGCAATATCCCTTAAGGCCTAAAGTTCATAAAGGATTAAAAGATATTGTTAGACATTTAAAAGCTCAAGGCTTAGTAAGAAAATTCAGCAGTCCCTGCAACACCCCAATTCTAGGAGTACAAAACCAAAATGATCAGTGGAGACTAGTGCAAGATCTTAGACTCATCAGTGAGGCAGTAATTCCTCTATATCCAGCTATAGCCAACCGCTATACCCTGCTCTCTCAAATACCAGAGGAAGCAGAATGGTTTACTGTTCTGGACCTGAAGGATGCCTTCTGCATTCTCCTGCACTCTGACTCCCAGTTTCTCTTTGCCTTTGAGGATCCCACAGACCTCACGTCCCAACTTACATGGACAGTCTCACCTCAAGGTTTTAGGGATAGCCGTCATCTGTATGGTCAGGCACTGGCCCAAAATCTAGGCCACTTCTCAAGTTCAGGCACTCTGGTCCTTCAGTATGTGGATGATTTACTTTTGGCTACCAATTTGGAAGCCTCATGCCAGCAGGCTACTCTAGATCTCTTGAACTTTCTAGCTAATCAAGGGTACAAGGTATGTAAATCAAAGGCCCAGCTCTGCCTACAGCAAGTCAAATATCTACACCTAGTCTTAGCCAGAGGAACCAGGGCCCTCAGCAAAGAATGAATACAGCCTATACTGGCTTGTTCTCACCCTAAGACATTAAAACAGTTGCAGGAGTTCCTTGGGATCACCAGCCTTTGCCAACTATGGATCTCCAGATACAGCGAGATGACCAGGCCACTCTATACTCTAATCAAGGAAACCCAGAGGACAAATACTCATCTAGTAGAATGGGAACCAGAGGCATAAACAGCTTTCAAAACCTTAAAGCAGGCCCTAGTTTCAGCTCCAGCCTTAAGCCTTCCCACAGGACAAAACTTCTCTTTATATATCACAGAGAGAGCAAGAATAGCTCTTGGAGTCCTCACTCAGACTCATGGGACAACCTCACAACCAGCGGCATATACAAGTAAGGAAATTGATGTAGTAGCAAAAGGCTGGCCTCATTGTTTATGGGTAGTTGCAGCAGTGGCCATGTTAGTATCAGAGGCTATCAAAATAATACAAGGAAAGGATCTCACTGTCTGCACTACTCATGATGTAAATGGCATATTAGGTGCCAAATGAAGTTTATGGCTATCAGACAACCACCTGCTCAGATACCAGACACTACTCCTTGAGGGACCGGTGCTAAAAATACGCACGTGTGTAGCCCTCAACTCTGCCACTTTTCTCCCAGAGGATGGGGAACCAATTGAGCATGTCAGCCAAAAAATTGTAGTCCAGACTTATGCCGCCTAAGAGGATCTCTTAGAGGTCCCCTTAGCTAATCCTGACCTTAACCTATATACCGATAGAAGTTATATATAGTGATGTAACAGTACTTGAAACTAAGCCTTTTCCCCCCTGGGACCAGTGCCCAGTTAGTAGAACTAGTGGTGCTTACCCGAGCCTAAGAACTGGGAAAGGAAAAAAGAATAAACGTATACACAGATAGCAAGTATGCTTATCTAATTCTACATGCCTATGCTGCAATATGGAAAGAAAGGGAGTTCCTAACCTCTGGGGGAACACCCATTAAATACCACAAGGAAACCATGGAGTTATTGCACGCCGTGCAAAAACCCAAGGAGGTGGCAGTCTTACACTGCTGAGGCCATCAAAAAAGTGAAGGAAAAAAGGCAGAAGGAAACTATCAGGCAGAAGCTGAGGCCAAAATTGCTGCCAGGTGGAACCTCCCATTAGAAATACCTATGGAGGCCGGGCGCGGTGGCTCAAGCCTGTAATCCCAGCACTTTGGGAGGCCGAGACGGGCGGATCACGAGGTCAGGAGATCGAGACCATCCTGGCGAACACGGTGAAACCCCGTCTCTACTAAAAAAATACAAAAAAACTAGCCGGGCGAGGTGGCGGGCGCCTGTAGTCCCAGCTACTCCGGAGGCTGAGGCAGGAGAATGCCGTAAACCCGGGAGGCGGAGCTTGCAGTGAGCTGAGATCCGGCCACTGCACTCCAGCCTGGGCGACAGAGCCAGACTCCATCTCAAAAAAAAAAAAAAGAAAAGAAATACCTATGGAACGACCCTCGGTATGGAACAACCCTCTCCAAGAAATTAAGCCCCAGTATCTCCTGACCAAAACAGAATGGGGACTTTCATGGGGGCATAGTTTTCTCCCCTCGGGGTGGTTAATGACAGAAGGGGAAAAGTACTTATACCGGAAGCCGACCAGTGGAAAATACATAAGACCTTCCACTAACCCTTTTATATGGGTATTAAGAACATACATCAAATGGCGAAATCCCTATTTACAGGGCCAAATCTCCTCCGGACCATCCGGCAAGTAGTCAAAGCATGTGAGGTGTGCCAAAGGAATAATCCCTTGGTCCATCGTAAGGCCCCTCTGGGGGAACAAAGAATAGGTCACTATCCTGGAGAGGACTGGCAGTCAGACTTCACCCATATGCCTAAGTCAAGGGGATTTCAATACTTGTTGGTCTGTGTTAATACCTTTACAAATTGGATAGAAGCCTTCCCTTGCAAGAAAGAGAAGGCTCAATAAGTGGTTAAAGTCCTAATTCATGAAATAATTCCTAGATTTGGGCTCCCCCAAAGCTTACAAAATGGCAATGGTCCAACTTGTAAAGCCACGATAACTCAGGGAATTTCTAGGGCGCTAGGGATACAGTATCACCTTCACTGCACCTGAAGGCCACAATCCTCAGGGAAGGTTGAGAAAGCAAATGAAACATTCAAGAGGCACTTAAGGAAGCTAACACAAAAAACTCATCTCCCATGGCCTACTCTCTTGCCCATGGCCTTGTTGAGAATCCAAAATTCTTCTCACAAAATGGGGTTCAGTCCATATGAAATGCTGTATGGATGATCTTTTCTCACAGATGACCTCCTACTTGATCAGGAAATGGCCAACTTGGTCAAAGATGTAACTTCTTCAGCAAAATAACAACAAAACCTTAAAAACCTACCTGAAGGATGTCACAGAGAAAAGCCAACAGAGTTGTTCCAACCAGCAGATTTAGCGTTCCTCAAGTCCCTTCCCTCTACCTCCCAAACTATGGATTCCTTGTGGGAAGGACCATACTCAGTAATCCTCTCTACCCCCACCGCAGTTAGGGTGGCAGGAGGGGAATCTTGGATTCGCCACACCCAAGTTCAACTTTGGACACCCCCTGACAAACCTGCAGGACCGTCAGATCAGGAGTCCCAAGATCAGCCAGACCAGCCTTGATACACCTGGGAACCACTGGAGGACTTGCGATCAGCCAGACCAGCCTCGATACACCTGCGAACCACTGGAGGACTTGCGATCAGTCAGACCAGCCTCGATACACCTGCGAAACACTGGAGGACTTGCGATCAGCCAGACCAGCCTCGATACACCTGTGAACCACTGGAGGACTTGCGATCAGCCAGACCAGCCTCGATACACCTGTGAACCACTGGCGGACTTGCATCCCCTATTTCAGAAGGAAACATCCTAAACTAAAAAGGCTCTCACAGCTGATCCTGAGGAAAAACCCCTTCCTCCTTAAAAAAGATAAGTGAAAACCTACATAATCTTTAACACCTCTCCTTGCCCCTTTAATGGAATCCTTTTACTGTTTCATCACATTATTAAGCAGTATACTAAACATACTCTTTGCAGTAGGATTATATACTGTAGCTCCTGCATGATGAAAATCCTAATCACATCAACTTTTTTTCTATCATCCTTCCTTCTGAGAGCAATTTACTTCTAACTTTAACTCAGACTGGATAAAATGATCTCATCTTCCAGGGCAATCTTTTTACCTTTCTACTTACTCTTTGCCTATATAACCCTCCTGCTTCCTTGGATACCCCACATAGTTGCCCCTCCCCTTCCACTAGCTCCTAATTACCTCAACAAGACTCTCAAAATAACCTACTCTCTGTTAAACCAGTCCAATCCTTCCCTGGCAAACGACTGTTGGCTTTGTATCTCTCTATCAGCCACTGCTTTTGTTGCCACTCTCGTTCCCGCAAAAAACTGGGTCTTTACTAACTTAATCTACCACCCCCTTTATGAAGGAATAAACTCTTTCCATCTTCTAAATATACAATCATTAGCTGACTTCGACATCTCTGATAGGACCAGAAATACCCTAACAGGACATGCAATCCAGCGTTTATGCTCTTACATTTCCAACCTCACCTATTACATGAGCAAGGAAAAGCCCATACACAGCCCTGTAACCACGAATACCATCTAAGTTTCCCAGCCCCTTTATGCATACAATGCAACCTGTTATCAGGCCTGCCCCTGGGGCACCTATTATTCCATCAGTGTAATTACACCCTACAACTTCAAGCCCCAACTGATCATAGTAACTTCCGAATCACCCAAACAGCTCCATTCAGATGGTTTGTCTGCTTCTCAGGATCCCCAAAAATCATCACCTCCTCCCTGCTTAACAAACAGTCTGGGTTTTGTAATGGCACACTCCCTGCATGACCATTGACCCCTGGACCCCCTGCAGTGGCGCCCCCACTACTAGTGAATGCCTTCTCATCACCTCTTTCAATGACTCGCTTGAATGGTAACTAGTAGATACAAAATGGTTTTTTTCTCCAATGGGAAAATAGAACACAGGAAGTCACTCAGTTTGTTCCCAACACCGCTTTCCAGCCACTCACCGGAGCTACCTTGGCAAGTACTCTAGGAGTATGGGAAAATAAAAACAACAAACTCACACACCTTTTTAACATACACAACAAGTTCTGCCTACCCAGTCAAGGCATATTCTTCTTGTGTGGACCTTCAACCTATATCTATCTGCCTCCCCACCAAATGGACAGGCACATGCACCTCAGTCTTCCTAAGTCCCACCATTGACATTGCCCCAGAAAATCAGACCCTATCAGTGCCCCTCAAGGCTCAAGTCTGTCAGTGCAGGGCCATACAACTAATACCCCTACTTACAGGGTTAGGAATGTCCCCTGCTACAGGAACCAGAATAGCCAGTTTATCTACTTCATGATCCTATTACCACACACTGTCAAAGGATTTCTCTGACAGTTTGCAAGAAATAATGAAATCTGTCCTTACTCTACAATCCCAAATAGACTATTTGGCAGCAGTGACTCTCCAAAACCGCCAAGGCCTAGGCCTCCTCACTGCTGAGAAAGGAGGACTTTGCACCTTCTTAGGGAGAGAGTGTTGTATTTACACTAATAAGTCAGGGATAGTATGAGGTGCCACCCGGCATTTACAGGAAAAGGCTTCTGAAATCAGACAACACCTTTCAAACTCTTATACCAACTTCTTCAGTTGGGTGACATGGCTTCTCCCCTTTCTAGGTCCTGTGAGAGCCATCTTGCTATTACTTGCCTTCAGGCCCTGTATTTTTAACATCCTTGTCAAATTTGTTTCCTCCAGGATTGAGGCCATCAAGCTACAGATGGTCTTACAAGCTCTGCTAAGAAACTCACTGCCTCCTGAATTGAGTCACTGATCCCTGTGGCTTCTGACTGGGAGACACCTCCCAGAAGAAGTTGACAGACACCTCATACAAGAGAGCTCCAGCTGGCATCTGGTGGGTGCCCCTCTGGGACAAAGCATCCAGAGGAAAGAACAGGCAGCAATGTTTGCCATTCTGCAGCCTCTGCTGGTGATACCCAGGCAAACAGGGTCTGGAGTGGACCTCCAGCAAAATCCAGAAGACTTGCAGCAGAGGGACCTGACTGTTAGAAGGAAAACTAACAAACGGAAAGGAATAGCATCAATATCAACAAAATGAACATCCACACAGAAACCCCATCTGAAGATCACCAACATCGAAGACCAAAGGTAAATAAATCCATGAAGATGAAGAAAAACCAGCACAAAAAGGCTGAAAATTCCAAAAACCAGAAGGCCTCTTCTCCTTCAAAGGATCACAATGCCTTGCTGGCAAAGGAACAAAACTGGACAGAGAATGAATTTGACAAATTGGCAGAAGTGGGTAACAAGGTAGGTAATAACACTTCATAAGACTTCATAAGGTGGGTAATAACAAACTCCTCCGAGCTAAAGAAGCATGTTCTAACCCAATGCAAGGATGTTAAGAACCATGAAAAAAGGTTAGAGGAATTACTAACTAGAATACCAGTTTAGAGAAGAACATGAATGACCTGATGGAGCTGAAAAACACAGCACGAGAACTTCATGAAGCATACACAAGTATCAATAGCCAAACTGATCAAGCAGAAGGAAGGATATCAGAGACTGAAGATCAACTTAGTGAAATAAAGCATGAAGCATGAAGACAAAATTAGATAAAAAATAATAAAAAAGGAATGAACAAACCCTCCAAGAAATATGGGTCTATGTGAAGAGACCAAACCTATGTTTGATTGGTGTACATAAAAGTGACATGGAGAATGGAACCAAGTTGGAAAATTCTCTTCAGAATATTATCCAAGAGAACTTTCCAAATCTAGCAAGACAGGCCAACATTCAAATTCAGGAAATACAGAGAAAACCACAAAGATACTCTTCAAGAAGAGCAACCCCAAGACACATAATCATCAGATTCACCAAAGTTTAAATGAAGGAAAACATGTTAAGGGCAGCCAGAGAAAAAGGTCGAGTTACCCACAAAGGGAAACCCATCAGACCAACAGCGGATTGCTTGGCAGAAACCCTAGAAGCCAGAAGAGAGTTGGGGGTCAATATTCAACATTCTTAAAAGAATTTTCAACCCAGAATTTCATACCCAACCAACCAAAGCTTCATAAGAGAAGGAGAAATGAAATCCTTTACAGACAAGCAAATGCTGAAATATTTTGTCACCACCTGACCTGCCCTACAAGAGCTCCTGAAGGAAGCACTAAATGTGGAAAGGAAAAACTGGTACCAGCCACTGCAAAAACATACCAAATTATAAAGACCACCGACACTACAAAAAAACTGCATCAACTAACAGGCAAAATAACTACCTAGCATCACAATGACAGGATCAAATTCACATATAACAATATTAACCTTAAATGTAAATGGACAAAATACCCCAATTAAAAGACACAGACTGGCAAATTGGATAAAGAGACAAGACCAACAAGTGTGCTGTATTCAGGAGAAACATCTCACATGCAAAGACACACATAGCCTCAAAATAAAGAGATGGAGGAAGATTTACCAAACAAATGGAAAGCCAAAAAAAAAGCAGGGGTTGCAATCCTAGTCTCTGATAAAACAGACTTTAAACCAACAAAGATCTAAAAAGACAAAGAAGGGCATTACATAATGGTTAAGGGATCAATGCAACAAGAAGAGTTAACTATTGTAAATCTATATGCACCTAATTCAGGAGCACCCAGATTCATGAAGCAAGTTTTTAGATACCTGCAAATAGACTTAGACTCCCATACAGTAATAGTGGGAGACTTTAACACCCCACTGTCAATATTAGACAAATCAAAGAGACAGAAAATTAACAAGGATATTCAGGACTTGAATTCAGCTCTGGACCAAGAAGACCTAATAGACATCTACAGAACTCTCCACCCCAAATCAACAGAATATACATTCTTCTCTACCACATCACACTTATTCTTAAGTTGACCACATAATTGGAAGTAAAGTACTGCTCAGCAAAAGCAAAAGAATGGAAATCTTAACAAAGAGCCTCTCAGACCACAGTGCAATCAAATTAAAAGTCAAGATTAAGAAACTCACACAAAACCACACAACTACATGAAAATTGAACACCCTGCTCCTGAATGACTACTGGGTAAATAAGAAAATTAAGGAAGAAATAAAGAAGGTCATTGAAGCAAATGAGAACAAAGACAAAACGTACCAGAATCTCTGGGACACAGCTAAAGCAGTGTTTAGAGGGAAATTTATAGCACGAATGCCCACAGGAGAAGTGGGAAAATCTAAAATCAGCACCATAACATCACAATTAAAGGAACTAGAGAAACAAGAGCAAACAAATTCAAAAGCTAGCAGAAGACAAGAAATAACTAAGATACGAGCAGAACTGAAGATGATAGAGACAAGAAAAACTATTTTAAAAAATCAATGAATTCAGGAGCTGGTTTTTTGAAAAGATTAGCAAAATAGATAGATTGCTAACCAGACTAATAAAGAAGAAAAGAATCAAATAGACACAATAAAAAATGATAAATGGTATATCGCCACTGATCCTACAGAAATACAAACTACTATCAGATAATACTATAAACACCTCCATGAAAATAAACTAGAAAATCTAGAAGAAATGGAAAATTCCTAGACACATACACCCTCCCAAGACTAAACCAGGAAGAAGTCAAATCCCTGAATAGACCACTAATGGGTTCTAAAATTAAGGCAGTAAGTAATAGCCTACAAACCAAAAAAAAAAAAACTGGACCAGACAAATTCACAACCAAATTCTACCAGAGGCACAAAGAGGAGCTGGTACCATTTCTTCTGAAACTGTTCCAAACAATAGAAAAAAACGGACTCCTCCCTAATTCATTTTGTGAGGCTAGCATCATCCTGATACCAAAATCTGGCAAAGGCACAACAATAAAAGAAAATTTTAGGCCAATATCCCTGATGAACATCGATGCAAAAATCCTCAATAAAATACTGGCAACTTGAATCCAGCAGCACATCAAAAACCTTATCCACCACGATCAAGTTGGCTTCATCCCTGGGATGCAAGGCTGGTTCAACATACACAAATCAATAAACGTAATCCATCACGTAAACAGAACCAATGACAAAAACCACATGATTATCTCAATAGATACAGAAAAGGCCTTTGACAAAATTCAACAGCCCTTCCTGCTAAAAACTCTCAATAAACTAGGTATTGATGGAACATATCTCAAAATAATAAGAGCTATTATGACAAACCCACAGCCAATATTATACTGAATGGGCAAAAGCTGGAAACATTCCTTTGAAAACCAGCACAAGACAAGGTTGCCCTCTTTCACCACTCCTATTCAGTGTAGTATTGGAAGTTCTGGCCAGGGCAGTCAGACAGGAAAAATATATAAAGGTATTCATATAGGAAGAGAGTAAATCAAATTGCCTCTGTAGATGACATGATTGTATATTTAGAAAACTTCATTATCTCAGCCCAAAAGCTCCTTAAGCTGATAAGCAACTTCAGCAGTCTCGGGATATAAAATCAATGTGCAAATATCACAAGCATTCCTATACATCAATAATAGACAGTGAGCCAAATCATGAGTGAACTCCCATTCACAATTGCTACAAAGAAAATAAAATACCTAGGAATCCAACTTACAAGGGATGTGAAGGACCTCTTCAAGGAGAACTACAACCCACTGCTCAAGGAAACAAGAGAGGACACAAACAAACGGAAAAACATTCCATGCTCATGGATAGGAAGAATAAATATCATGAAAATGGCCATACTGCCCAAAGTAATTTATAGATTCAATGCCATCCCCTTCAAGCTGCCATTGACTTTCTTCACAGAATTAGAAAAAACTATTTTAAATTTCACATGGTACCAAAAAAGAACCAATACAGCCAAAACAATCCTAAGCAAAAAGAACAAACTGGAGGCATCACGCTACCTGACTCCAAACTATACTACAAGGCTACAGTATCCAAAATAGCATGGGACTGATACCAAAACAGAGATATAGACCAATGGAACAGAATAGAGGCCTCAGGAATGATGTCACACATCTACAACCATCGGATCCTTGACAAACCTGACAAAAACAAGCAATGGGGAAAGGATTCCCTATTTAATGAATGGTGTTGGGAAAACTGGCTAGCCATATGCAGAAAACTAAAACTGGACCTCTTCCTTACACCTTATACAAAAATTAATTCAAGATGGATTAAAGACTTAAATGTAAGACCTAAAATCATAAAAACCCTAGAAGAAAACCTAGGCAATACCATTCAGGACATAGGCATGGGCAAAGACTTCATGACTAAAATACCAACAGCAATGGCAACAAAAGCCAAAATTGACAAATTTGATTTAATTAAACTAAAGACTTTCTGGACAGCAAAAGATACCATCATCAGAGGGAACAAGCAACCCACAGAATGGGAGAAAATTTTTGCAATCTATCCATCTGACAAAGGGCTAATATCCAGAATCTACAAAGAACTTACACAAATTTACAAGGAAAAAAAAAAAAACAATCACATCAAAAAGTGGGTGAAGCATATGAACAGACACTTCTCAAAAGAAGACATTTATGGCACCAACAAATGTATGAAAAAAAAGCTTATCATCACTGGTCATTAGAGAAATGTAAATCAAAACCACAATGACATACCATCTCATGCCAGTTAATATGGCGATCATTAAAAAGTCAGGAAACAACAGATGCTGGAAAAGAGATGGAGAAATAGGAACGCTATTACACTGTTTGTGGAAGTGTAATTAGTTCAACCATTGTGGAAGACAGTGTGGAGATTCCTCAAGGATCTAGAACCAGAAATACCCTTTGACCCAGCAATCCCATTACTGGGCATATACCCAAAAGATTATAAATCATTCTACTATAAAGACACATGCACACATATGTTTATTTTAGCACTACTCACAACAGCAAAGACTTGGAACCAACACAAATGTCCATCAATGATAGACTGGATAAAGAACATGTGGCATATATACACCATGAAATACCATGAAGCCATAAAAAACAATGAGTTCATGTCCTTTGCAGGCACATGAACGAAGCTGGAAATCATCATTCTCAGCAAACTAACGCAGGAAGAGAAAACCAAACACTGCATGTTCTCACTCATAAGTGGGAGTTGAACAATGAGAACACACGGACACAGGGAGGGGAACATCACACACTGGGGTAGGGGGGTAGAGGGCTAGGAGAGGGATAGCACTAGGGGAAATACCTAATGTAGATGACAGGTTGATGGGTGCAGCAAACCACCATGGCACATGTATACCTATATAACAAACTTGCATGTTCTGTACATGTATCCCAGAACTTAAAGTATAATTATAAAAATATTATCTAAAAGACATTGACTTTTAATTTTAAAGGGTATTTACTTGAGAAACACATAAAAATATAACAGAAAACTTGATAGGCCACTTTATACAATAAAATAGGCAATAATAACATACCTATTTTTGCATGCAGAAACACTCAGGTGTACTAATGACAGTCACAAGAAAATAAGAGTTATGAGCAGAGAAACCTTATTTATAAAGAAATAGGTCTCAAAAAAAAGAAAGAGATCAAAATGCAAACTGTAGAAATGCATATAATGGTTGGTAATTATGTGCAGCCAGCTTTATAACTGCAGCCATCTGAAATACTGTGATGGATAACTTAAGTCTTTTGATGAGATGAAAGTGGGTCACCGCAGCATATGTAGATACCCAAAGAGCCAAGATCTTGGGAAATTTTATCTTTCACAAATGCAGATGTACAAAAAGGCATCTCTTCGATTATTGAGGAACATTTAAAATTTTTATTATGAGAACCAGAAAAGTCAGTGATGTAACTCCCAGTCTGAGGCTGACAGCCTCAGGATTCAGGGAGTTGCTGGTGTAAATCCTGGAATTCAAAGGCTTGAAAGCCCACGGTTCTGTTTTTCAAGGCAGCAGAAGTCTGTCCCAGCTCTCACAGAGAGGCAAATCACCTTCTGATTTGTTCTTTCTTGGTCCCTATCCCACTGGATGGTGCCCATCAACACTGAGGGCAGATCTTCCCTACATAATCCATTCAGACTCACACCATAATCTTCTCTGGAAACACTCTTAGAAATATGCCCAAAATAATGTTACCAAATCTAGCCATTCCTTAATTCAAGTAACTTGGTACCTAAAGTTAGGTCCATAAGTCTACCCCCTGTCAACCTGGCACCTATATGCATCTGCTTAAACTATATTTAATTTCCAAACGAAGACAATAACAAGGTAATAGTTTCACTTAACATGATGCAACTATCCTGTGATTGTGATTTTTAGGATTTTAATGTTAGAAATTTTATATTTTAGGAATTTAGACTTTATGGATTTTGATCATTAAAGATTTCAACATTTAGGATTATAATGTTTGGGATTGTGGTTTTCAAAATTAGGATCCAAACTATTATGTATTAATTAAGATTTTCAAAACTGTTTCACTATAATCAGTTATGGTGGTTCTGTGTAATATGTTTTATTCTTTCCTTTCATTGAATTACGGACATAGTCATCTTCTTGTTCTCTTTTTCTTCCAATAGAAAAATTTAACTATTTTTACTGCTAGAGATAGGGAAAGCAGCCAAGTCTCTAACACCTGCAATTTGATGAACAAAGAATTCTATTGTGTTCCATCAGATCCTGTTCTCATAAGCCACACAATAACTACAGGAGTGTTGAAAATTTCATCTTTAGCTGGTCATGATTTCTTGCCTGGAAGGGTGACCAAAACCTTCATTTCTGAAGGGTCTGAATCAATTGGCATTCTCTCTGGTTTGAATGACAGTTTTTCATGGACTTTTATAAGAGGACATGGGAGTAACAAGGGGCACCTCAGTAGATCTTTTGCATTCCAGAAATACTCCTCCTTATACTCATTTGGTAGAAATATTTTCTCTTTCTAGTCAGAATGAATCATCTTATCCAATAGATATTTCCTTCTTTGCCTATCAATTTACTGACCTAAAGAGTTTCAAGTAATCAAGTGGCACACTCAACTTCCAATTTAATTGAACCATTGCTGTATTCTGTGGTCAAAGCATTCCTCCCTGGGAATCTAAAACTTCTCCTTCAGCAGGACCCAAGATTATAGGAAAGAAAAAACAAACCAAAAAAATGCTAGTGGATCTCTATGGCTAATAGTAAAATGACTCACACCCATCCACCTTTTGATTTTCAAAACCATGAATCCTGGCTATGGGAGAAATAGCACCATATGTTAGTCACTAATTTAGGACATACACTGTATCCTAGAGAAAATTACAGATCTACAATGTGTTGCCATCTGGCTAGCACTGTAACAGAGCTTCAAAAAGCCATTCTATCATTCTGCATAGGAAGCTGCATCAGGGTGAGGGGAATGTGGTAAAAATAGTTAATTATATGAGCATGAGCTCATCACTGCACTTCATTTGCTGTAAAATGAGTTTTTTCATCGAAAGCAATATATGGTACACCATGACTATTAATAAGATACTTAATTAGTTCGTGAATGATAGTTTTGGCAGCAGTATGGCAGGAAGAAAAGGTAAATTTGTGTTTATTGTAAAGATCTTTTCCAATGAAGGAAAAACTACTTTTTTTATGATGTAAATGGTTCTATGTAACCAACCAGCCACCAGGTAATTGGTAGTCTCAGGGTAGGGTGCCATATTGGAGGCCCACTGTTGGTCTCTACTTGTGACAGGTTGGACAGACAACAGTGCCTAAAGCCAGATGGGCCTCAGTGATTAGAAATCCATGTTGCTGACCCCATGTATAATCTCCATTCATGTCACCATGGTTACTTAGTTCATGAGTCCTTGAGCAAGAACAGAAGTGTCTGAGTTAATAGGCAGACATCTTTGGGTTATATTCATAGAATAAGTCATCTTGTCCATTTATTGTTAAAATTTTCTTCTATGTAAATTGCTCTTTGGTGATCACTCACATAAAATACAAATATATATACATTCTGTGCCCATTTTGAGAGGTCTATTAATGTACTATTTCCCCTAACTGCTATGTCACTGATTTTCAAATTATGTTTCCTCCAAGTTATTCCCAACCCCATCAAGACAAATTACAAGCTTCCCATGAAATAATATACATATGTACCTCCAGTCATCTCTCTTTCTAGGAAAAATTACCAAGAAGGTCCACAAAACTTCTTGAAGTTCTGCCAACTAGAAATATTTTTCTCCTCTACCGACATTCAGAGCTAACCCAGAGTAGAGCTATAGTGCTGCAGCCATCCACATTTGGGTAGTGTCAGCATAATATAAATAAGTATCTCCCTCATCAACCGGTTATGAGAAAATTCCCATTAGACAATTGTTGCAGATTGAGAGGGAGGAGGTAATAATGTAGAAAGAATTTGGACAATGGCCATCTGAGCCATTTGCATATGCAACTTACTTTATCTTCAGTATCTGCTTGAGCCCAATCTTAGTATATGTAAGTTCTGTTTGATGATGCCATGTTGCTGTGCATGACCAACTTGTTACCCTTATTTTGAATAAAAGCTTGGCTTGGGCCATGAAATTAAGTTGTTTCTCAAAAGGAGAAAAGGAAAGGATAGAAAACCTTTACTTCAAACTCCTCAGGTTTAATGTGCTATGATTTACCTATGTGATCCTGCTAAAAGCCTAGCAACACTATCCATCACTGACATTTCAAGCACCAGCATCCTGAATTTGCCCAAGTGGCAGAAGAGTTTGCATAGCACTGTGGACTTGTTATAAGGCTTTCTCTTATTTTTGGTACCATTCAATTCTGGAAGTTTTTTAAGTTATCTGGTAAATACATGAGAATAGCATATTTCATGAAGTATATGTTGTCTCCAAAGCCCAAAACTGTTTACTAGGCATTGCATCTCTTTCTTCATGGTAGAACAGGCACAATATAGAAATTTGACCTTCAGTCTAGAAAAGGTATCTAGAGATACTTCAGATACCGGACCCCAAGAAATTTTACTATGGTGGTAGATCACTGAATTTTATGAGATTTATTTCTCACCCTCTCTCATGAATAGGTATCAAAAAGGAGTCTAGAGTCATTACTACTCCTGATAATCTTATCCAATTAATATACTATCATCAATGTAATGATTCATGTAATGCTCTATGGAATAGAGAGGTGACCAAGTTTCCTGTAGACTAGATTATGACATAAAACTGGAGAGCCTAAGCAGCCTTTAAAAAATATGATGAAGGTGCATTTATACTCTGTAAGTAGAAAGCAAACTGTTTCTGATAGTTTTTAATAACAGGTCTGGAGAAATAATTATTTGCCTTGTTAATAACTGCATACCTGGTACCAGGATGTGGGTTGGTTTGTTTCAGCAAAATATCATACCTGGAACAGCAGCTGCAATTGAAATCACTGTCTAATTAAGTTTGGACTAATCACTGTCAGTCTCCAAGATCTATCTGTCTTCTGTACAGGTGAAATAGGTGAGTTGAATGAGGATATTGAAAGACTCACAACCTCCCAACACTGAGCTAAGAAGAAATTGACTCCCTGAACAGACCAATAAATAAAGGGCTCAAAAATTAAATTAGTAATAAATACCCTACCAACCAAAAAAAGCCTGGGACCTGAAGGATTCACAACTGAAGTCTAACAGATATACAGAAAAGAGCCGGCAGAGACACAACAACAAAAAAAGTGAATCTAAGGTCAATATACTTGATGAACATCAATGCAAAAACCCTCAACAAAGTACTTGCAAACTGAATCCAGCAGCACATCAAAAAGCTAATCCACCATGGGGCTTCATATCCAGGATCCAGGGTTGGTTTAACATAAGCAAATCAATAAATGTGATTCATCACATAAACAGAACTAAACACAAAAACCACATGATTATCTCAATAGATGCAGAAAAGGCTTTTGATAAAATTAAAATTTCATGTTAAAATCTCTCAATAAACATGTGTTGAAGGAAAATATCTCAAAATAATAAGAGCCATATATGACAAACCCACAGCCAACATTATACTGAATGGTCTAAAGCTGGAAGCATTCTCCTTAAAAACCGGCACAAAACAAGGTTGCCTTCCATCACCACTTCTATTCAACACAGTGTTGGAAGTTCTAGCCAAAGCAATTAGACAAGAGAATGAGATAAAGCACATTCAAATAGGAAGAGAGAAAGTTGAACCATCTGTTTACAGATGACATGATTCTATATCTAGAAAGCCCTACAGTCTTAACCCAAAAGCTCCTCCAACTGATAAACAACTTTAGCAAAGTTGCATGCTACAAAATCAATGTACAAAAATCACTAGCACTCCTATACACCAACAACAGCCAAACAGAGCCAAATCTGAAAGGCAATCTCATTCACAATTGCCACAAAAATAATAAAATACCTAGGAATACAGTTAACCAGGGAGGTGAAAGATCTCTACAATGAGAATTACCAAACACTGCTCAAAGAAATCAGAGAATATGCAAACAAGTGGAAAAATATCCCATGCTCAGGAATAGGAAGAATCAATATCACTAAAATGGCTATACTACTCAACATAATTTGCAGATTTAATGCTATTGCTATCAAATTACCAATGACATTCTTACAAAATAGAAAGCCCAGAAATAAGCCTGCACATCTATGACAATCTGAACTTTAACAAAGCTGAAAAAAAGAAAAAAAAAAAAAAACAAGCAATGGGGAAAATACTCCCTATTCAATAAATTCTGCTGGGATAACTGACTAGCCATATGCAGAAAATTGAAGCTGGACCTCTTCCTTACATCATATACAAAAATCAACTCAAGATGAATTAAAGGCTTAAATGTAAAACCCAAAATTACAAAAACCCTGGAATACAACCACCAGAAGCAATCACAACAAAAGCAAGAATTGACAAGTAGGATCTAATTAAACTTAAGAGCTTCTGCACAGCAAAAGAAACTATCAACAGAGTAAACAGACAACTTACAGAATGAAAAAAATATGTAAACTATGCATCTGACAAAGGTCTAATATCCAGCATCTACAAGGAACTTAAATTTATAAGAGAAAAACAAACAACTTCATTTTTAAAAATGGGCAAAGTACATGAGCAGACACTTCTCCAAAGAAGACACACATGAGGCCAATAAGCATATGAAAGAAAAGCTGAAAAGCTGAATATTCAGCTTTTCTTTCCCTGATCATTAGAGAAATGCAAATCAAAATCACAATGTGAAACCATCTTACACTAGTCAGAATGGCTATTAATAAAAAGTCAAAAAATAGCAGATGCTGGTGAGGTTACAGAGAAAAGGGAAAGTTTATACACTGTTGATGGCAGTGTAAATTAATTCAATAATTGTGGAAAGCAGTACAGAAATTCCTCAAAGAGCTAAAAATAGAACTACCATTCAACCCAACAATCCAATTACTGGGTATATACCCAAAGGAATATAAGTCATTCTATATAAAGACACATGCAGGTAAATGTTCATTGCAGCACTATTCACAATGGCAAAGACATGGAATCAACCTAACTGCCCGACAATGACAGATTTCATAAATAAAATGTGGTACATATACACCATAGAATACTATGTGGCCATAAAAAAAATGGGCTGATTTCTTTTCCAGGAACATGGATGGACCTGGAGACTGTTATCCTTAGCAAGCTAACACAAAAATAGAAAATCAAATATGGCATGTCCTCACTTGTAAGTTGGAGCTAAATGATAAGAACTTATGAACACAAAGAAGGGAACAGCAGACACTGGGGTCCACTTTAGGAGGAAGGATGGAAGGGAGAAGAGAAGCAGAAAGTATTACTATTGGGTACTTGGATTAATACCTGGGTAATACCAAGGAAATATAAAACATTCTACTATAAAGATACATGCATGCATCTGTTTATTGCAGCACTATTTACAATAACAAAGACATGGAATCGACCAAATGCCCATCAATGATAGATTGGATAAAGAAAATGTGGCATATACACACAATGGAATACTATGCAGCCAGAAAAAGGAATGAGATCATGTCCTTTGCAGGGACATGAACAGAGTTGGAAGCCATTATCCTCAGGAAAGTAACACAGGAACAGAAAACCATTCACCACATGTTCTCACTTGTAAGTGGGAGCTGAACAATGAGAACACATGGACACAGGGAGGGAAACAACACTGGGGCCTGTCAGGGATGAGGGGAGGGAGAGCATCATGAAAAGTAGCTAATGCATGCTTGGCTTAATTCCTAAGCTATGGGTTGATAGGTGCAGCAAACCACCATGGCACACATTTACCTATGTAACAAACCTACACATCCTGCACATGTATCCCAGAATGTAAAATAAAATAATAACAATAAAATATCTACTATAAAAAAACTTCCTCAAATTTATTGACTCTTTGTGTCAGGTGATTTTTGTGACACTCACTTTTAAGGTAATTAATTTTCCTTTCCTTTGGCCTATACAGCATACTTAATGGTATTTAATACTTCCTTGTTATTACGTGAAGCCCTATACCTAAAGGCTTTTTTTAACATATGATAAATTCTCCACCTTGTATGTACTATGAGGAAATAATTCAATAATTATTTGAATCATGACTTTTAAATAAAATAGATTGAATAAATTATATGTACAATTACCTCAAAAAAACTGGGTAATAAAATAATATGTACAACAATCCGCATGACACATTTACCTATGTAACAAACTTTTCACGTGTACCCCAAAATGTAAAATAAAAGTTAAAAATAAAAAAAGACTCACCACCCCTGCATCTTTCAAGTCTTTCATAAGGTTGTTAGTCTTCATGATTCCTCCAGTATTATGGCATTATTTTTTGGCATACTATTATGATTGGTAGAGACATCTCAGGTGAACTACCACAGGTCAGGGAACCTAATTGGGAATTCTGCTATTTTCAGAGTTTATCCATGCCAGTCATGCATTCTGTAGCTGAGGAATAACCACAAGGAAGATTCAGAGATCCTCTACACCCACTGTTTGATAAGCACAGTCAGTCAAATCCTCATTGATAACCTGATCTTATTATGCCCAGACTTTGATTCATGAACCATAATGCCTTTTTGAACCTCCATGAATTAGTAGGGTCAATTCAGTGTCAGTGTTCAGAAGTCCCTTAAAAATATAATAATTTACTCTCCCCCTGTGCACAGTCATCCTGAGAAGTAGTCACAGGCCTCTCCTGAGAAGGTTACAATGAGTATTTGTAGATTTTTTTATTGGCTGTGTTGAAAAGCCCTTTTTAAATGGAACCCAGCCTCTGTCCATTCATACAAAGGACCCGGGGTGTATGAACTTGTTCAAATCTTACAAATGGTTGTAGGATCATTTCTGTCTTTTTGATCACTAAGCTCCAGAGGCCTCCCAATATCATTCTTAGAATGCCTTGTCTTCTCACTCTATAGTGTTAAAATAGTAAAATTAATTCACACCTGTGGATGGCTTGAATTACCACTATAAGCAAATGCCCTGCATTTCCATCTTCAATTCAGACGACTCTTCTTAGCTGCAGACTGCCTATGTAAGTACCTACGAAAATATGTCTCAAATTCAACAAGTCCCAAAAAAAATAATCCCATTAGAGCACAGAGCTCCACTACCTATCTATCTGTGAAAACCCCCATGCTGGGAGTCATCTTTAAAACATACCTCCAACTCACTCAATCCATAATTGATCCTCATAAATTTCATTTCTAAATATATCTCAAACATGTTAATTATCTTCATTTCTACTTCTATTATCCTAGTCAAACTGTCTTTTACCATTGCAAAAATTCCTATTTGCTCTCCTTACATTGTTTGTTTTCTGTAATTTTTCTCCACACTGCAGGCAGAGTTTGCAAGGTTGTATGCTTCTAAAGAGCAATAATATGGTTTGGTTCTGTCTTCACCCAAATCTCATCTTGAATTCCCACATGTCATGTGACGAAACCAGTGGGAGGTAATTGAATCATGGGGGCAGGTCTTTCTCACGCTGTTCTTCTGATAGTGAATAAGTCTCATGAGAATTGATGGTTTTAAAAAGAGAAGTTTCCCTGCACAAGCTCTTTCTCTTTGCCTGCTGCCATTCACATAAGATGTCACTTACTCCTCTTTGCCTTCCACCATGATTGTGAGGCCTCCCCAACCATGTGGAACTGTAAGCCTATTAACCCTCTTTCTTTTGTAAATTTCCCAATCTCAGGTATGTCTTTATCAGCAGTGTGAAAATGGACTAATACAGTAAATTGGTACCAAGAGTGGGGTTCTGCTGGAAAGATACTCCCAAAATGTGACAGTGACTTTGGAACTGAGTAACAGGCAGAGTTTGGAACAGTTTGGAGGGGTAAGAAGGCAGGAAAATGGGGAAAGTTTGGAACTTCCTAGAAACTTGTTGAATGGCTTTGACCAAAATGCTGATAATTAGATGGATAATAAAATTCAGACTGTGATGGTTTCGGATGGAGATGAGAAACTTGTTGGGAACTGAAGCAAAGGTGACTCTTGCTATGTTTTAGCAAAGAGACTGGCAGCATTTTGCCCCTGCCCTAGAGATTTGCGTAACACTGAATTGAGAGAGATGATTTAGGGTATCTGGTGGAAGAAATTTCTAAGCAGTAACGCATTCAAGGATGACTTGGGTGCTGTTAAAGGCATTCAGTTTTATAACGGAAGCAGAGCATAAAAGTTTAGAAAATTTGCAGCCTGACAATGCAATAGAAAAGAAAATCCCATTTTCTAAGGAGAAATTCAAGCCAGCTGCAGAAATTCGCATAAGTAACAAGGAGCCAAATGTTAATCCCCAAGACAATGCAAAAATGTCTCCAGGGCATGCCAGAGACTTTTGTGGCAGCCCCTCCCATCACAGACCCAGAGGACTAGGAGGTAAAAATTATTTCATGGGCCAGGCCCAGAGTGTCTCTGCTGTGTGCAGTATAGGGACTTGGTGTCCTGCATCCCATCTGCTCCAGCTATGACTAAAAAGGGCCAAAGTAAAGTTTGGACCATGGATTCAGAAGTTAGGAGCCTGAAGCTTTGGCAACTTCCACGTGGTGTTGAGCCTGTAGGTGCACATAAGTCAAGAATTGAGATTGGAGAACCTCTGCCTCAACTTCAGAGGATGTGTGGAAATGCCTCAATACCCAGGCAGAAGTTTGCTGCAGGGGCACAGTGCTTATGGAGAACCTCTGCTAAGGCAGTGTAGAAGGGAAATGTGGAGTTGAAGCCCCCACAAAGAGTCCCCATTGGGACACTTCCTAGTGCAGCTGTGAGAAGAGGGCAACCATACTCCAGACCCCAGAATGGTAGATCCACCTAAAGCTTGCACCATGCCTCTAGAAAAGCTGCAGACACTCAACACCAGCCTATGAAAGCAGCCAGGAGGGAGGCTGTGCCCTGCAACGCCACAAGGCCATAACTGCCCAAGACTGTAGGAACCCACCTCTTGCATCAGTGTAACCTGGATGTGAGGCATGGAATCAAAGGAGATCATTTTGGAGCTTTAAGATTTGACTGCCCCACTGGATTTTGGACTTGCATGGAGCCTGAAGTCCCTTTGTTTTGGCCAATGCCTCCCATTTGGAAAGGCTGTATTTACCCAATACCTATACTCCCATTGTATTTAAGAAGTAACTAACTTGCTTTGGATTTTACAGGCTCATAGGTAAAAGGGTCTTGACTTGTCTCAGATGAGATGCTGGACTGTGGGCTTTTGAGTTAATGCTGAAATGAGTTAAGACTTTGGGGGACTGTTAGGAAGGCATGATTGGTTTTGAAATGTGAGGATATGAGATTTGGGAGGGGCCAGAGGTGGAATTATATGGTTTTCCTGTTTCCCCACTCAAACCTCATCTTCAATTGTAACCCCCACAATTCCTATGTGTCATGGAAGGAACCCAGTGGGGGTGGGGGGGTGAGTGAATTATGGGGGTGGGTCTTTTCTGCACTGTTCTTGTGATAGTGAATAAGTCTCACAAGATCTGGTGGTTTTAAACATGGAAATTTCCCTGCACACACTCTCTCTCTTTGCCTGCTGCCGTCCATGTAAGATGTGACTTGCTCTTCCTTGCCTTTCACCATAATTGTGAGGCCTCCCCAGCCACATGAAACTGTATGTCCATTAAACTTCTTTTTCTTCCCAGTTTTGGATATGTCCTTATCAGCAATATGAAAACAGACTAATACAGTACCCAATCTACACTACACTTAAAGGAACATGCACACACAGAGATGAGAAAGAATCAATGCAGGACTCCAATAACTCAAATGGCCAGAGTGTCTTACATCCACCAAATAACTGCACTAGTACTCCAACAAGGGTTCTTAACCAGGCTGAGCTGGCTAAAATGACAGAAATAAAATTCAGAATATGGATAAGAATAAAGATCATTGAGATTCAGGAAAATGGCTAAACTAAATCCAAGGAAACTAAGAATACAATATGATACAGAAGCTGAAAGGTGAAATAGCCAGTATGAAAAGAACCTAACAGATCTGATAGAGTTAAAAAACATACTACAAGAATTTTACAATGTAATCACAAGTATTTACAGCAGAATAGGCCAAGCTGAAAAGAAGAATCTCAGATATTGAAGATGGTCTCTCTGAAATAAGACAGTCAGATAAAAATAAAGAGTAATAAAAAGAAATGAACAAAACCTCTGAAAATGTGGTATTATGTAAAGAGGCCAAATCTGCAAATCATTGGCATCTCTGAAAGGCATAAGGAGAAAACAAACACTTGGAAAATATATTTCAGGACATCATTCATAAAAACTTCCCCAACCTTGCTAGAGAGGCCAACAGTCAAATTAACAAAGTACAGAGAAAACCCTGAAAGATACTACACAAGAAGATTTTCCCTAAGACATATGATCATCAGATTTTTCAAGGTTGAAATGAAAGGAAAAAAATGTTAAAGACAGCTACAGAGAAAGGGTAAGTCACCTATAAAAGGAACCCTATCAGGCTAACAGTGGACCTCTTGGCAGAAGAGACTGGGGACCTATATTCAACATTCTTAAAGAAAAAAATCTAAAACCAAGAATTTGATATCCAGCCAAGCTAAGTTTCCTAAACAGAGGAGAAATACAGCCCATTTCAGATAAGCAAATGTTGAGGGGGTTTATTACTACCAGACATGCCTTACAACAAATTGTGAAAGGAGCACCAAACATAGAAAGAAAAGACTGTTATCAGCCAATACAAAAACACACTTACATACACAGACCAGTGACACTATAAAGCAACCACACAAACAAGCTGACATAATAACCAGCTAACAATACAATGACAGGATCAAATCCACACACATCAGTACTAACCTTGAGTGTAAACAGGCTGAATGCCCCACTTAAAAAACACAGAGTGGCAAGCTAGATAAAAAAGCAAGACCCAATGGCATGCTGTCTTCAAGATACCCATCTCACACATAATGAGACTCATAGGCTCAAAATAAAGAAATGGAGGAAAATCTACCAAGCAAATGGCAATTAGAAAAAAGCAGATGTTGCAATTCTAATTTCAGATGGGACATACTTTAAGCCAATGAAGATCAAAAAAGACACCGAAAAGCATTACATAATGGTAAAGAATTCAATTCAACAACAAGACCTAACTATCCTAAATACGTATACACCCAACACAGGAGCATGCAGATTCATAAAGCAAGTTCTTAGAGACCTACAAAGAGACTTAGACTCCCACACAATAATAGTGGGCGAACTCACTACTCCAGTAACAGTACTAGACAGATTGTTTAGGCAGAAAACTAACAAAGATATTCAGGACCTGAACTTAACGTTAAACCAAATGGAACTTAACATTGAACCAAATAAAAATAAACATCAGAAACTACATAGACCTCTACAGCACTCTCCACCCAAAAACAACAGAATATACATTCTCTCATCACCACAAGGCACATACTCTAAAATTGACCACATTATTAGACATAAAACAATGGTCAGCAAATGCAAAAGAATTGAAATTATATAAAACACACTCTTGGACCACAGCACAATAAAAATAGAAGTCAGGACTAATAAGATAGCTCAAAAACCACTGAAAATTAAACATGCTTTTAAATGACTTTTGAGTAAATAATAAATTAAGTCAGAAATAAAGGTCTTGGAAACTAATGAGAACAAAAATACAACATACCAGAGTCTCTGACATACAGCCAATGCAGTGTTAAGAGAGTAACTTATAGTACTTACTGCCACATCAAAAGTAAGAAAGATCTCAGATTAGCAATGTAATGTTACAACTGAAAGAATTAGAGAAGCAAGAGCAAATCAATCCCAAAGCTAGCAGAAGACAATAAACAACCAAAATCAGAGCTAAAGTGAAAAAAAAAAAAAAACTGAGACACAAAAAAAAATTCAAATCATCAAGGAATCCAGGAGTTGCTTTTTGGGAAAAAAAAAAAAAATAGTAAGCTAGATAGGCCAGTGGCTAGACTACTAAAGAAGAAAAGTTCCAAGTAAACACAATTAGAAGTGACAAAGGGGATGTTACCACTCACAGAAATAAAAATAACCATCACAAACGGCTATGAACATCTCTACGCACACAATTTAGAAAACCTAGAAGAGATGGATAAATTACTGGACACACACACCATCCCAAGACTGAACTAGAAGGAACTGATTCCCTGTACAGACCAATAATGAGCTCTGAGGTTGAATCAGTAATAAATAACCTAGCAACCAAGAAAAAAAGCCCTGAACCAGATGATTCATAGCCTGATTCTACTAGATATAAAAAGAAGATCTGGTATCATTTCTCCTGAAACTATTCAAAAAATTGAGGAGGAGAGACTCCTCCCCCAACTCATCCTATGAGGCCAGCAACATTATTATACCAAAGCCAAAATACAACAAGAAAAGAAACCTACTGGGCAATATTTTTAATAAACATAGATGTAAAAATTCTCAATCCAATACTACCAAAGCAAACTTAACATATCAAAAATATTATAACATAACGAGCTGGAATTTATCCCTGAGAAGCAAACTTGGTTTTATGCAAATCAATCAACATGATGCACCACATTTACAAAACAAAAGATAAAAACTACATGATTGGCCGGGCGCGGTGGCTCATGCCTGTAATCCCAGCACTTTGGGAGGCCGAGGCGAGTGGATCAGAAGGTCAGGAGATCCAGACCACGATGAAACCCCATCTCTATTAAAAATACAAAAAATTAGCAGGGCGCAGTGGTGGGCGCCTGTAGTCCCAGCTATTCCCAAGGCTGAGGCAGGAGAATGGCGTGAACCCGGGAGGCAGAGCTTGCAGTGAGCCAAGATCGCACCACCGCACTCCAGCCTGGGGGACAGAGCGAGATTCCATCTCAAAAAAAAAAAAAAAAAAAAAAAAAAAACCTACAGGATTATCTCAATAGATGCAGAAACAGAATATAATGTAGTTTATTATCCTTTGATGATAAAAATCCTCAGAATAGGTATAAGAAGAAAATTTTCTCAACATAATAATGGCCATTGATGAAAAGCCCACAACTAACATTATAATCAGTGAAGGAAAAAAATGGAAAGATTTTCCTCTAAGATCTGGTACAAGGAAAGGATTCCTACTCAACAGAGTACTGGAAGATCTAGCAAGAGCAATCAGACAAAAAATATAAGAGAGAAGAAAGCGGAGCAAGATAGCTGAATAGAGACCACCAGTGATCATCTCCCACCATGAGAACACCACATTGAACAATTATTCAAATTCAAAAAAAAAAAAAAAGAAAAAAGCACCTTCACAAGAATCAAAAATCAGGTGAGGAAACACAGTACCAGGTTTTAAAATCATAAGGAAGGAGGCCTTGAAAGCGTAGAAAAGACACTCTGAAATCACCTACACCACCCCTCCCCCATCCCCCAGCAGTGATCATGTGGTACATAGAAAGAATCTGTGCACTTGCGGGAGAGAAAGCACAGTGATTGTGTGACTTTGCATTGGAACTCAGTGCTGCCCCAGCACAGTGGAAAGCAACATGGAGCAGAACTTAGCCAGCACTCATGAAGGCAACATTTAGACCAGTCCTTGCCAGAGGTAAATTGTCCATCCCAGCAGTTGGAACCTGAGTTATGGTAAGCCCTGCCACCATGGGCTGAAGTGTTCTGAGGTCCTAAATAAATTGAAAATGCAGTTTGGCCACAAGGAATGCAATTCCTGGGCAAGTCCTGGGGCTGTGCTGGGCTTGGAGCCAGTACAACTTGTGGTGCATGTAATCCAGGGAGACCAGCTGGGGTGGCCAAGGGAGTACTTCTGTCACCCCTCCCCAAATCCAGGCAGCGCAGCACACAGCTCTGGTAAAGACTCATTCCTTCTGCTTAAGGAGAGGAGAGTGGAGAGTAAAGAGGGCTTAGTCTTACAATCTGGATACCAGCTCAGCCACTGTGCAACAGGACACCAGGCAGAGTTCTGAGGCCCCAATTCTAGACCCAATTCTCAGTTGACATTTCTGGATATACCCTGGGCCAGAAGGGAACCCACTGCCTTGAAGAGAAGAACCCAGTCCTGGCAGAATTCTTCATGGACTAACTAAAGAGCTCTCGAGCCCTGAATAATCACCAGTGGTCACTGGGAAGTACTCACTTGGGTCCTGGGTGAGACTCAGAGCCATGCTGGCTTCAGGTGTGACCCACTACATTCCAACTGTGGTGGCATCAGGGAGAGTCTCCTGCAAGATGATACATCAATGAATTTGCAACAGCAATAGCATTTGTGGGTTTAGGGTGCTCCCTAAGGCAGATATGGCTGCAGTGATCAAAGACTTAGGTCACAAAACCCGAGTCCCTTTGACTACCTCAAAAGTCCCTTTGAATACCTCCCAAGGATGGGTACAAACAAGCCCAGACTCCCAAAGATCAAGGATAAAAAAGGATTCTAAAAGCAGCAAAAGAAAATAAACTAATAACATAAAAAGGAGCCTCAATACGTCTGGCAGCAGACTTCTCAGTGGAAATTTTACAGGCCAGGAGGAAGTGACATGATATACTTAAAGGACTGAAGGAAAAATCTTTTATCCTAAAATAATATAGCCAACAAAAATATCCTTCAAACATGAAGAAGAAACAAAGACTTTACCGGAGGGCATTTCCAAGATGGCCAAATAGGAAGAGCTCCAGTCTACAGCTCCCAGCATGAGCGACACAGAAGACAGGTGATTTCTGCATTTCCAACTGAGGTACCAGGTTCATCTCACTGGGGCTTGTCAGACAGTGGGGGCAGGACAGTGGGTGCAGCTCACCAAGCATGAGTGGAAGCAGGGTGAGACATCGCCTCACCCAGGAAGTGCAAGGGGTCAGGGAATTCCCTTTCCTAGCCAAGGGAAGTGGTGACAGACAGCACCTGGAAAATCGGATCACTCCCACCCTAATACTGCACTTTTCCAATGGTTTTAGCAAACAGCACACCAGGAGATTAGATCCCCCGCCTGGCTTGGAAGGTCCCACACCCACGGAGCCTCCCTCATTGCTAGCACAGCAGTCTGAGATCTAATTGCAAGGTGGCAGTGAGGCTGGAGGAGGGGTGCCCACCATTGCTGAGACTTGAGTAGGTAAACAAAGCCAGTTCGGGAAGCTTGAACTGGGTGGAGCCCACTGCAGCTCAAGAAGGCCTGCCTGCCTCTGTAGACTTCACTTATGGGGGCAGCAGAAACCTCTGCAGATTTAAATGTCCCTTCTGACAGCTTTGAAGAGAGTAGTGTTTCTCCCAGCATGGAGTTTGAGATCTGAGAATGGACAGACTGCCTCCTCCCTAATTGGGAGGCACCCCCCAGTAGGGGTAGACTGACACCTCACACGGCCAGGTACCCCTTTGAGACAAAGCTTCCAGGGGAACGATCAGACAGCAACATTTGCTGCTCAGCAATATTCGATGTTCTGCAGCCTCTGCTGTTGATATCCAGGCAAACAGGGTCTGGAGTTGACCTCCAGCAAACTCCACAAGACCTGCAGCTGAGGGTCCTGACTGTTAAAGGGAAAACTAACAAACAGAATGGACACCCACACCAAAACCCCATCAGTACGTCACCATCATAAAAGACTAAAGGCAGATAAAACCACAAAGATGGGGAAATTCATAAAGTCGGAGGATACAAAATAACATACAAAAATCAGTAGCATTTCTATATGCCAAGAGTGAAAAATCTGAAAAAGAAATCAAGAAAGTAATCCCATTTACAATAGCTACAAATAAAACAAAATACCTAGAAATAAACTTAACCAAAGAAATGAAAGATCTCTACAATGAAAACTATAAAACATTGATGCAAGAAATTAAAGAGAAACAGGCACAGTGGCCCATACTTATAATCCCAGCATTTGAGGAGGCCAAGGTGAGAGGACTGCTTGGGCCCAGGAGCTCAAGACCAGCCTAGGCAATATAGTGAGACCATATCTCTACAAAAAATAAATTTAAAGAAAAAATTAGCTAGATGTGGTGGTGCATGCCTGTAGTCCTAGCTATGTGGTAGGCTGAGATGGGAGGATAAGTTGAGGCTTCAGTGAGCCATGATTGTGCCATGATACTCCAGCTTTGGTGGCAAAGTGAGACATTGTGTCTAAAAAACAGAACAAAAAAAAGGAAGAAATTCAAGAGGACACAAAAAACTGGAAAGATATTTTATATTCATCAATTAGAAAAATCAATATTGTTGGCTGGGCGCGGTGGCTCACGCCTGTAATCCTACCACTTTGGGAGGCCAAGGTGGGTGGATCATTTGAAATCAGGAGTTCAAGAACAACTTGACCTACATAGTGAAACCCTGTCTCTACTAAAATACAAAAGTTAGCTGGGTGTGGTAGCAGGCACCTGTAATCCCAGCTACTCAGAAGACTGAGCAGGAGAATCCCTTGAACCCAGGAGGTGGAGGTTGCACTGAGCCAAGATCGTGCCACTGCACTCCAGCCTAGGTGACAGAGCAAGACTCCCTCTTGGAGAAAAAAAAAAAGAAGAAGAAGAATTAATATTGTTAAAATGTCCATACTACCCAAAGCAATCTACAGATTCAATGCAATCTCTATCCAAATACCAATGACATTCTTCACAGAAATAGAAAAAATAATCCTAAAATTAATAAAATCGCAAAACACCCAGAATAGCCAAAGCCACCCTAAGGGCAAAAAAAAACTGGAGGAATCACATTATCTGACTTCAAATTATACTACATATCTATAGTAACCAAAACAATATGGTACTGGCATAGAAATAGTCACATTGACCAATGAAACAGAATGAGAATTCAGATATAAATTCATACATCTACAGTGAATTCATTTTTGACAAGGTTGCCAAGCACATACACTGGGAAAAGAACAGTCTCTTCAACAAATCGTGATGGGAAAACTGGATATCCATATGCAGAATGACACTAGACCCCTATCTCTAGCCATATACAAATATCAAATAAAAATGGACTAAAGATCTTAAATCTGAGATCTCAAACTATGAAACTACTAAAGAAAAACATTAGGGAAACTCTCCAGGACATTGGTCTCGCAAAGATCTATTGAGTAATGCCCCACAAGCACAGGCAACCAAAGCAAAAATTGACAAATGGGATCACATCAAGTTTAAAAGCTTCTTCACAGCAAAGAAAACAATCAACAAAGTGAAGAGACAACTGACAGAATGGGAGAAAATATTTGTAAACTATCCATCTGACAAAGGATTAATTACCAGAATACATAAGGAGCTCAAACAACTCTACAGAAAGAAAATCTAATATTCCAATTTTAAAATAAGCTTAAGATCTGAATCAACATTGCTCAAAAGAAGGCATACAAATGGCAAACAGGTATATAAAAAGGTGCTCAACATCATTGATCAGAGAAATGCAAATCAAAACTACAGTAAAATATCATCTCATCCCAGTTAAAATGGCTTTTATCCAAAAGACAAGCAATAACAAGTGCTGGCAAGGATGTAGAGAAAGGGGAACCCTAGTACAGTGTTGGTGGGAATGTAAATTAGTACAACCTCTATGGAGAACAGTTTGAAGTTTCCTCAAACAACTAAAGTACAACTACCCTATGATCCAGCAGTCCCACTGCTAGGTATATACCCCAAAGAAAGGAAATCAGTATACTGAAAAGATATCTGCATTCTCATATTTATTGCAGCACTATTCATGATAGCCAAGATTTGAAAGCAACCTATGTGTCTATCAACAGATGAATGGATAAAGAAAACATGACACTTTTCCACCATGTGGTTGAAAACATGAGACCTTGTCATTTGCAACAACATGAGTGGAACTGGAGGGCATTATGTTAAGTGAAATAAGCCAGGCACAGAAAGACAAACTTTGCATGTTCTCACTTATTAAAAATTAAAACAACTGAACTTACGGAGATAGAGAGTAGAATAATGGTTACCAAAGGCTGGAGAGGGTAATGGGGGATGAGAATGGGGAGGAAGGATGGTTGATGGGTACAAAACTGCAGTTACAATGAATAAGATCTAGTATTTGATAGCACAACAGGGTGACTACTGTCAATAATAATTTATTGTACATTTTTAAACATTGAAAGTGTATAATTGAATTTTTGTAACACCAAGAGGATGAATGCCTGAAGTGATGGATACCCCGTTTACCCTGGTGTGATAATTACGCATTGTATGCCTGTATCTCATATACCCCATGAATATATATACCTATTATGTACCCACAAAAATTTTTTAAAAAAAGAAATAAGAGGCATCCAAATTGGAAAGAAAAAATGTAAACCTATCTCTGTTTACAGATGACATGATCCTATATGTAGAAAATGCTAAAACTACACACACACACACACACACACACACACACACACAGATACTCTTAGAACTAATCCAGTAAAGTGGTAGGACACAAAATCTACTGTTACTTTTTAAAGACTTTAAAGCAATTCTCCATTTTGTTTTTTCAGTTATCACTATGCTACCTTTAAAAAAAAAAAAAAAAGAAAAGTTTTACTTACATTGTAGATACCTGTTTTCCACTCTAGCCCTAACCTGACTTATGGAAGAACATGGTACATTCACGTCTCTGATAGTCCACTCTAGCCCTAACCTGACTTATGGAAGAACATGGTACATTCACTTCTCTGATAGTCCACTCTAGCCCTAACCTGACTTATGGAAGAACATGGTACATTCATGTCTCTGATAGTCTTGCCCCCATAAAAGGACAGTAGACTATATGTCT